>NW_007577800.1:787627-891353 GCF_000690725.1 Stegastes partitus | reverse complement strand
GGTACTCCTCCTGGTACTCCTCCTGGTACTCCGAATACTCCTGTTCCTAACCCTCCTCCAGCGCCTCCTGCAATTCCTTATTTGGGCAAATAGCAAGTTGCATTATTAATTTACAGTACGTGACAAATATCAATGCCTGGTGTGTAACGTGAGAAACCGGAAACGTAATTACTAATAGTTTCATTCTTTCTTATATAGAATGAGTTGATTCTGAAGTCACCTACCATATTTAGCAGCTTTTGCAGCGGCAGAGTATTGTCCACCTCCTGGTACTCCTCCTACTCCTCCTACTCCTCCTACTCCTCCGAACACCCCTGTTCCCAGTCCTCTTCCAGCACCTCCTGCAACTCCTTATTCAGGCAAACATCAAGTTCCATTATTAGTTTGCAGGTTATGAACTAAATCAGTGAATAGGATTATATTAAGTGAGTAGCTACACTTTTAGTTTCAAAAAGCCGAATCCCTTCTGTTACAGAATCAGAAGGAAGTGTCTCTGACTGTATTTGTGTGCTCATTTCACTCACCGTATTTAGCAGCTTTTGCAGCAGGAGAATATTGTCCACCTCCTGGTACTCCTCCTGGTACCCCTCCTGGTACTCCTCCTGGTACTCCTCCTGGTACTCCTCCTGGTACTCCTCCTCCTCTGAGTACTCCTGTTCCTAACCCTCCTCCAGCACCTCCTGCAATTCCTTATTCAGGCAAATAGCAAGTAGCATCATTGATTTGCAGTAAGTAAAATATATCAATGGCTTGTGTTGTGTAAAGTGAGAAATGACAATTGTGATTACTAAAAGTTGCTTTCTTTCTTTCTTAGACAGGATGAGTTGATTCTCAAGTCACCTACCATATTTAGCTGCTTTCGCAGCAGCAGAATATTGTCCTCCTCCTGGAACTCCTCCTGGAACTCCTCCTGGAACCCCTCCTGGAACGCCCCCTGGAACTCCCAGTCCACCAACTCCTAAACCTGTTCCAGCTCCTCCTGCAACTCCTATTTAAGGAAAATAGATCAGGTTCTTATCAATAGTTTACTATTATTACAAAAGTATAGTTAAAAAAGTACACTGTAACAAAAAAACTCTGTGAAAATGCAGTAAAATACAAACAAATGAAAAACCTTACCATATTTTGGGGGTTTGACTCCAGCTCCACCTCCAAACCCTGTGAGCAATCAGCATAATATTTGTGAATGAAGTTTGTTTTTAGATCATACAGAATTATCATGAAGAAAACAGCAGAAGACCTCATGTTGTGCAAGACACTAAACTCAAAAGTGAAGACTGAAGTGAAAGCAGTTTAATAACTTACCACCAAGGCCACCACCAGGCAGTACCTGCCCTGCTCCCCCAGGGAATCCCCCTCCTCCCAGGCCAGTTCCAGGGACTCCTGTCAATTGGGACAATTTATTAACTACTTCCATTGTCACTTTTGCAAATTAAGTTAAAGTTACTGGTGAATTTAAGATGCAGTTTTCCAAAACTTGTATAACGTGTAACACTGGATTTATATAACGGTAAGTTACACATATACATCAGTGAGTATAACAGCACTGAATAAGAGGGATACATCAAGCTACATCTTGTGACATCATTACAATGTGTCAAACTGTAAATATCAAAATCTCACCATATTTAGGAGGTTTGGCACCAGCCGCCAAAGCTGCAAAAGAATAAGGCCCAGAAAGGTTAAATTAAACAATGATCTTAGTACTAATATACTATCATTGCTTGTGTAGATTAAAATTCTGCGAGGCATGCTTACAGCCATATCCTGGTAAAAATGAGCCTCCAGGAACTCCCCCTCTACCTCCACCACCACTTGGGACTACCCCTGCACCACCTTGACCTTTGATTTAAAAAAAAAAAAAAAGGAGTCATATAGCCATGCATACTCACCTAAAAACACTACTTCAAATCCATTATTCAGTAATGTAGTATTTTTCTCAGATTAAATTTCACTTACCATATTTAGCAGCTTTAGCAGCAGCAGAGTATCCTCCACCTCCCAGTCCTCCTGTTCCTAGTCCTCCTGTTCCAAGTCCTCCTGTTCCTAGTCCTCCTGTTCCTAGTCCTCCTGTTCCTAGTCCCCCTGTTCCTAGTCCCCCTGTTCCCAGTCCTCCTGCTCCTCCTAGTCCCCCTACTCCTGTGGAAAAAAAATATATTTCCAGAGGAAGTTGGCAGTATGATTTAATATAGCAAAATAGTTTGTTGGTATTGAGAACAATTAAGAGTTAACATTTCATCCTTTTTCCTCTGAGCAGTTACTGCCTGTATTTTCAATGGCTCCTGTGCCTTATGCAAGCCTTTACCATTTCACAGGAAATGAGCATTGTCACGATGGTAGCTAGGCTTTTTAAAGGCAGCAATAAACAAGATAAATTATGCACTGTATATGGTTTAGTTGTCTTCTTTAATGGCCTTTGGTGTTCTTTGCCTCACATGTCACTGTGCACTGCTGCTTAGAACCCAGATCCACCCACAAGAACCAAGTAACAAGTTCTGATATTGTATAATATTGATCTCTATTTACCGTATTTAGCAGCTTTGGCAGCACTAGGGTATCCTCCTGTCCCCAGTCCTCCTGTTCCGAGTCCTCCTGTTCCAAGTCCTCCTGTTCCTAGTCCTCCTGTTCCGAGTCCTCCTGTTCCAAGTCCCCCTGCTCCGAGTCCTCCTGTTCCTCCTCGTCCTCCTACTCCTGTGGAAGACAAATTAATTTCCACAGGAAATACAATTTAATATAGTAGAAATTGAATAAGTTTGCTGGTATTGAGAATAATTAGTATTTCACTAGTTTTGTAGATTGTCAGTCATCCAGGACCACTTTGTCATGTCTGTCAAGTTCCTGTTCATGTCTGCACATTTGATGTCTTGTCTTTCCTGTTTTATTTTGTAAACACTAAGCGGTTGTCTCTGTCTTAGTTTTACTTCCTGCACCTGTCTCGTCACACCTGCTCCCTGATGGCTTTCCCTCACCTGTTTCCCATCTCCCCTCATTACCTCGTGTATATTACCTTGTGTGTCTCACAGTCTCGTTGTCAGTTTGTCACACTTTCACAGTCTTCGTATCAGCGTTTCCATAGCCATAGTCACAGTCTGTTTTGTTACGACCTTGCTTCTGTTTTCGGACCTTGTCTCTCGCCTCTTGGATACTTCTGCCTGTTCTGACTGATTTTCTGTGTACCAAACCCTGACCGGTAATAAACCTGCCTTTTTGCCTGAACCCTATCTGTGTCCAGCATTTGTGTCCAGCTATTCTGATCTGTGTGAGTTCTTGACACGCTTGCCTTTTACTTGTAGTGGTGGTTACGCAAGAGTATGCATGGTTAATGCTAATCACATTTTCCATTTGTTTAAGAAAAATAAATAATCAAACAAATACCATACCGTATTTAGCAGCTTTAGCAGCAGCAGAGTATCCTCCACCTCCCAGTCCTCCGGTTCCACCCAATCCTGCTCCACCCAGTCCACCTGTTGCTCCCAGCCCCCCGGTCCCTCCTAGGCCTTCATTACATATGGTAAAAGTGGGGAAAGAAAAATGACTGTATGCTTTTGAGACATATCATTTAACATTATGTTAAAAAAAAAAAAACAGTATTTGGAATAACATTTTTACGCCATACCATATTTAGCAGCTTTGGCTGCTGGTGAATATCCGACCCCTGGTGAAACTCCAATTGGTGCACCTCCAGGTACCCCTCCTGGGACTCCTCCTGGCACTCCACCAGGAACCCCACCTGGGACGCCACCTGGCACTCCTCCAGGTACCCCTCCTGGGAAGCCTCCTGGCACTCCTCCAGGTACCCCTCCCGGGAAGCCTCCTGGCACTCCTCCAGGTACCCCTCCTGGGACACCTCCTGGCACTCCTCCAGGTAATCCTGTTCAGGGAGCACGAGTAGAGCAAACAGGTGGAATCTTCCCATATAAACTGATAAGTTCTACACAACACAGGATACTAATACAAAAGTTACATTAGTTTTTCGACACCTACAAAACGATTCATTGTATGAAAAACTACGTGTTACAGTATGATTTCTGCAATTATAGACAAAAACACAAATGTTCTCACCATATTTAGCAGCCTTGGACCCAGCTCCATATCCTATGGTTAAGGTATTTGAAGACAGGAAGACACAAGACAATATTACAACCAATTGCATATATCAAAAACAGAGTATATGATTAATGGAAGTAAATGTGTTTGGTTAGACCGTACTCGTAAGACTAAAGGAAGGCAAAGTGTGAAATTTATTAGTGACAGTGTGATGTATTTTTAAACATGACACTGCTAGTATGGTTATAGACAGAATTTAGTTTTGTCTTTTACTGGATAATATACCTCCTGGCACCTGCCCTGGGTACAGTCCACCAGTGCCACCAATGCCACCGACACCTCCAACACCTCCAACACCTCCAACACCTCCAACACCTCCAACACCACCGACGCCTCCAACACCTCCAACACCTCCAACACCACCCAAACCTGGAGCAGAGTGCACAGTCATCACATACAACATTTTTTATACTGATGTAACACATTTTTTGTCATATTCTTCTTGATAAATTAACATTGTCCTAAGTCGGTGTGGACTACCATATTTTGCAGCTTTAGCCTGAGCAGGTGAGATTCCCCCAGGACCCACTCCTGCAGAACAAAAAGAAAAAAAAAACAAAGACATTTTGGGTTTTAAAAAAAATGTTTTACTCTGCAACATTAAACAGAAAATTTGTAAAAACACACACCAGTTCCAACAGGATATCCAGGCTTTGCCCCAGGGCCACCTTGTCCTCCTGGAAGTCCAGCTCCACCAGCACCAAATCCCCCATAACCTAAAACACATATTATAATGTATCACCTCATGACTACTGGATTTGAACTGATGCCAAATTTCCACAAAAAAATGTAGACAAAGTATTTGTACCAAAGGGAAGTTTTCCAGGCTTTGCACCATAGCCCCCTGAAGAGTAAAAACAGATAAGAAGATGAATAAGCATGACTCTGTCTGCACACATGTTCATATGCAACAAAGTGTTTAAATAACATGTTTAAATAAAATTACCAGTCATTGCCCACTGTTAATTGCAGTATAAATGTCTTGCATGCTGTTAACTTGGTCATGCACAGTACAAATTCCTTCAAAACGCATGAATTAATTTTTCCCAATGCTACTGAGAAGGTTGGTAAGGACAAGTAAAAAAAAAAAAACCCAAAAACAACAACAACAAAAAAGATAATTGCCAAGTATTTTGTTGAGGAATTTTACAGTGTATTTGTAAACAGCGAAGTTTCTTGTGGCTGCAGCGGTGCTAAACCTGTGAAGCATGTTTAGCCTCTAACATATAGTCCTTGTTCAAAACTATTGATCAGCATGCAATGATTGGATAATTCTCATTTTCAAATGTCCAGTGTACCAAATTCATCAGCTGTCAAAATAATTCAATACATCTAATACATTTTCCATGTACCCTAAAACCCCTTGTTTTAGTAAATAGTGCCTACACAAAGTATTTTTGTATTGTTTTCCATTTTTATTGCTTTTCAGCAATAAGTATTGTTACATGACTTTATGTCAAGAATGTCCAAATAAAACTCTTCCATGTTAATTTGAAAAGAGATTACTACAAAGTAATTAATCAATTAAATAAAAATATATATCACAACATAAGCAAATGTGAAAGTATTCCCCACTTTTAAGGTGTTATTTAGCAGATGCACCTTTGGCCACAATTACAGCATCTTAACATTGCAATTGTACCATTCTTCTTTGCAAATCTGATCAACCTCTTTTTAAGTCCAGTCACAAAATCTTGGATTATGGTCTGGCCTCTGACTCGGCCACTCCAAAACATTCACCTGGTTGTCTTTATACCATTTCTGTGTAGCTTTGACTGTATGCTTTGGGTCATTGTCTTGCAGGGGGAAAAAATCTGTGTCCC
Organism: Stegastes partitus; assembly: GCF_000690725.1. Taxonomy (NCBI): domain Eukaryota; kingdom Metazoa; phylum Chordata; class Actinopteri; family Pomacentridae; genus Stegastes; species Stegastes partitus. Next base: position 885,423 of record NW_007577800.1, on the reverse strand, counting down.
TGTACTTTACTGCATTCATTTTACCATCTACCTTTACAATCCTTCCGGGGCCTGCTGCCAAGAAGCATACTCTCATCATGATGCTGCCACTACCATGCTTAATGCTTTGTGTGTATTCTGATTGTAAGAACTGCCCTATAGAATCTGTTTTTTAGAATCATCCAATGATAAGTCCACCACAGAAAACCTTAGGGTGCTACCCACAGGCTGTCAAGCCTTACTGCAAGGAAAAATTCTGTATGCTGTATTAAAAAAACTAAATGTAACATCAACCAAGTTTAAATATCAGCAATGAACACATCATATCATTATTCCAAAGACTACACACTATAAAATATAGAGTTACTGTATAGATGCATATCACACCTTGCAGTTTGGGGGATTTGAGAGGATATCCATGGAACACTCCTGGCTGCATTGGTCCACCATACCCACGGCCTGCTGTGATGGAGGATTATATATTAAGATTAAACTAATACCAGCAATACTGACAAAAGTACAGACATTTCTGTAAAATAACAAATACATAAATTAAATAATCAGGTAATGCTACCTTGGCCTGGGCCTCCTTGTCCTCCTCCTCCAACTGCACAGGAAAAATATAAATATTTCCATGTTACATGGCATTACTCTTTGGATAAGCTGCATAGAGATTGGGAACATCTTTGGATGTACGGTACAATGTCACTTTTTATGTATTAATTCACTTTTGCGATGGTGTGTTTTGCCAGTGAGAGAATCATAAATCAACCTGCAACCATGGGTTAAAAAATGAATCCTTACTTGATTTGGGATTAAGGTCAGTTCCAGTGGCCACGCCAGGAAGAACTCCACGTCCACCAAACCCTGGAGGAGCCATGAGCAACCAGAGAAGAGTTGCATAAAATCTGTGCACAATACTTGTTTCTAAAAGCACTGGCAATTCACATGGTAGTAATAGTACCTTGGATTAATGAATGAAAGAGACAAACCTTTTCCTGGCACCAATCCACCTTGGTAAAGTCCAGGCACACCCACACCTGCAACAGCCAATGAGAAAACAATAATGTGCTTTTACAACCCCAGTAAAATACAATATGTAAGGCAGGGATCTTTGGTGGGCCGTGCACAATAATGTTAACCAGGAAAATTAAATACCTATCAACCACAAAAACTGTCATAATGAATCCAAACAGGATGCAGAAAAGAAAATTGGCTACTTGTTGTCTTATTTATTAAATATATTCTTATTGTGATTGATGCAACCACTTACTGTATTTGGAGAAGTGTTGCTGTGTTTGGCTTCACATTAACAAGTGAAAGAGTTATACAGTGCATGCTAAGGCTTCACCTTTTATTTCAGCAGTTAAAAAACTGGGCAGTAATCACATTTAAATGAAATGGGGTCATTTTTCACAAGGTTTCAGCCATAAGAAAGCACCTCAGTTCACACGTGTTTTATAAAAATAATTTGCTGTTCGTGTTATATATTATCAGCGAAATCTACGTTTGCGGAGAGATTACAGTATCGGAAGTTTGATTAAGTTTGAGTTAAAACTTGCACAAAACATACTTTAAAAGTTTTTAAAGAAAAACTTTCGGAAATATATAAGAAGAAGAATTCTTGCAATCGTATTTGCTTTCCACAGATCAGAATAATACAGTATATCAATATATTTTTTCTTTGTCTTCTGCTGTCTTTTGTTCTGTTTCTCTTTGCTCTGTAAAGCACTTTGGATCTCTGCTGTATTTAACCCTTGGAACCCCCAAACTGCCAGTGGGTTTGAAAGATATGTTCTCTTAAAAAAAACGTCAAACATACAACATCTTTCTGAGCCAGAAACTCTTGAATCTTAAATGAACTATATGTACGCTTTAAATTGTAATATCATATATATTTTTGAGTTCTCGACACTTTTAGCAATGGCTAAGCTGTTTCCATCAAGGTATAGGACTTTATAATGCTGAGCCCACAGTGAGGACAAATGTTACAGAAGCAAAAAAACCCAAAAACTCACCAAGACCCTCATTAAAGCATCTTTTTTATTTTGTTTTATTTTTTTATTTGTAAAACTATTAATTATGTTGGAAAAAATGGTATATGTAAAAGGTGTTTTTTAGCCGCACCAAATACCTGCTACATGCAATGGAAAATGAACTGGATGTGGCACTGCTGCCAAGTGAACTGTATCCTGTCTGCCTTCAGCTTTATAAGTTTATTGTTGAGTCTACAAAACCTGGCACTTTGGCAGCTTTCTTTCCTGCACCTCCAGCAGCCCCTCCTGGAAGACCAGTCTGAGGAATAACAGGCACTGAAAAAAAAACAAAAAAACCCATAAACTGTTACTTAGCTCACTGAGAAAAGTATGACAAATATACAGTGCAAAAACATACACACGTCTTGCCTGAAAAGGTGCTGAGTTCAAAACAATTATAACTGTGATTCATGTCTCCCAATGATTTTGCAAAGCTGTTAATGGCTCTCTTTAAATGTGTGACCTTATTACAGTCGAAGAAGTTCTTTGTTTGGAGCCCAAACTGGCTTTTCGTCAGAGAAATCAATTCCAGTGTATCTGACAAAGAGCCAATTTGAGATTGAAATATACTTTTCAATAAAAAAAAAACAACAACACACGCAAATGGTGGCTGAAAAATGAGAAAATGGGAAAAATGATGTGTTGTGTGTGTCTTACCTCCAGCCGGCACTGCAGCTCCAGTTCCAGCGCCTCCAGGCCCCCCTCCTGTTCCTCCAACCCCTGTTCATAAAAGGTCCAGACACAAATGTAAAACATATATAAACATTTTCAGATTTGAGGTTAAAGTTGCATTCAGTTAAAGTGGAGTCAAGAACACACTTAAGAGTCATGACAAATTTGAAATCCAAGCATGAGATTACGTGACACCTACCTCCTGCAACCACTAGAGGGCCTAGTGACACTGAAAAAACATAATGAGCTTGTGCCAGATCCGCTAACTGGTCAGTGGTATTGAGAGCAGCTAATCTGGCTCACCAGTTTGTCATCACCTCATGACCAAAAGCAACATGGCTGACTTTTTGCTCTAATCTGAAGAGGCAGTCAGCATGCATGGCATGTTCCTTGCCTCATCAAATGCCTCATTTCTTTGGCTATCCCCTCATGCAGGAAATGAGCTGTCAGGTTCACTTATAAGGGAGCTTGGCAGCAGGATAAAACACATTCGTTTATTTATTTAAGGTTTTTTTTTTCATTTTTAATCTTAAATTCCCCATACTATGCCGGACAGACATTGCGCACTGCCTGTAAGTATGTGGTCTGGGAGATTTGGTGAGGAAAAGTTTGGCATGGGAAGGATTTGTTTTATCTGTGCTGTTTCAAAGGAAGCGGTTGTTATTTTGAGTGTCATGAAAACAGTGCAGACTGATTCTACAGACTGAAGTTTTGTCATTGCCAACCAATACTTAAGAGTAGGCTCTTTGCCAGAGTACAGTTCTGGCCATGACTGAGCCCTTCTGAGTTCATGCTCAATCAGACGGCCTGATTTAAAGCAAACCTTGTGCAGGAACACAGCGCAGACCTTAAGGTCATGCTGGGCTCTGCTGAGGTTCAGACTGTCTTTGGTTTGCAAGTACTTGATAAAAATATACAAATGTTTGCCAAGCAGTGTTTTCATGCTGAGTTACCATTAATATGAAACATTCATATTGGCTTTCTCATAACATGCAAGCATGCAGATCTGTCAAAGTTTGAAAATGCTTCAGTCTGTTTTCAGCACAGTCTGATGTCTGTACAGTAGTCTGTCAGTAGGCCAAATATGAGCTTACCCCCTTGTGGTAGCAGTGGGCCTCCTGCACCTGTGAGTGGGACAAACCAGAGTTTCAGCTGAGTTTGTTGATATTAAAAATGCAGAACATTCATCAATGAAATTCATCAGAAAGATTGTGTTTTTGGTGCAATGGATTTGAGACACTACTTGAGGCGAGCTTAATATTAGTCACGGAGATATTAATGTTTTCTTCCTGGAGCATGTACAAAGACAAATAACTACATCTGTCTGAGTAAAATAAGACTCAAAGCAGTAAAGTTACAGTTAACAGGAATGATACCTATGCTGATAACTCATGCGTCACACGTGGGTCATCATGTCTGAGGTGGTAGACCAAGTTGTCCACTAATCACAATGTCGGTGACTTGAGCCAAAGACCCTGATCCTTACGTTGCACCCGATGGCAGCTATGCCACCATTAATGGCATGTTGCGAGTGTGTGTGTGTGACTGGGTGTATGAGAAACACATTGTAATGCCCTTTGTAGATGTTGGTTAAAAAGTGCAGACCATTCACCATATGTGAACTTTTCAGGCACTGTAGTTTGTAGTTACAAAATCTTGTGTAACATCAGAAGGAGAAAATATTTTTGGTTCTAAAACTAAAGTTTAAATGACACACCAGGGCATTTCCACCTCCTCGGGGATCTTTTACTGTAGTCCAAGAAGTTACTTACTTACTCCTGGAATTTGACATATTTTGATATTTCAAATTTGGGAACTGAGAGTGGAAAGACACATAATATCACTGGTGCAATCAAAAGAAGTGAGTGGAACATAATCAGTGTCTGGTTCCAACAACCTAGTGCATAAATCCATCATCCCACATGAGGACACTCAGTTTGTGTTGCACCCAAGAGCCTACTAAACTGACAACGTTTTTTGAAGGAATGCTTGCTTAAAAATCAAGAAAAAACTGTTAAATGTTACATTTCTACCCAGATAATTCTGCTGTACCTCTTTTGGCGGCCTTTTGTCCAGCTCCTGGGAAAAACCCACCAGCGCCTGCGCCATATCCGCCATAACCACCTGAATGACACAAAAGGTTAAAGGAAGGTGAGTTTAACTCTTACGCACAGCACCAATTCCAGTTTCAGTTCGAAGCTACAAGTACTCACCTCCTCCATAGCCTCCAGTTCCCAGTCCACCGCCGCCAAAACCTCCAGCTCCTAGACTTCCATAACCTGGATAGCAGAAAAATGATAATGAAGCAGCAGAGCAGAGAGAAACAAACAAAGTGAAGTGTACTGTACAACAAGCTATAGATGAGGACAAAGTTGAGAAACAGTTTTCTTCACTTTGCCTACAATGAGTTACTTGTGGGGGGTTTTCAGCAGTAATTATCCTTCAAGAAAAATAAGCCATCAATCAGTCTTTCATCAGGACATTTACCAGGAGCTGTAAGTGCAGTGTATTGTACAAAAATAAATTACATGGCAAAAGACGCGATATCTTCTGTGCTTAATTACATTTGATAGAAACTTGACTCAGGCGTATGTTTCTAGAGCCAAAGATTGTACTTGGGGAGCAGGGGACACACCTGAATCCCACTGACTGAGACATACATGGGGTTCTCGATCTGGTTATTCTGTATTCTAAACACTGGAGGGAGCAATATGTTCTTTCTGAGACCAGAGGACCCAAACTAATCTATGGGTGGCAAAAGCTTTTGGTTTCACTTGACGCATAAATAAAGTTGTATCCCAGCAGGAGTTTCTGCTTGCTGACAAGGATGAAAAAAAGAGGAAGAAGAAGAAAAAAAGTGAGAAGAATACAGGGAAATGGAAAGAAAGTGTGGAAAGAGGAAAGAGCATGAAATAAAATGCTCGCCACCTGCTTAACAACTGGAAAAGACTCGATTGAAAGATCTTGAAAATAAGTACATGTGTGTGGATAACTTTAGTAAATATTAAACCAAATTGTGCTTTATCACAGCCACGAGTCTTTAACAAGCATATTTACAAGTGTCATTGTCAAACTCAGGTGGAAAAGACTTACACAAAGGCCTACTTTGTTGGGTTTACTGACTGGTGAGAACTACAAGATCAACTGCCACTGTCCTTTGGGAGCGACATATCAAAAATGTCCAAATCAAACTAACAAATGGTAATTTAATGCAATAGGACATGTCTCCCTAACTTTCACATGTCAAACATTTCAAAACACGTTATAATTCAAGCGAAATGCTTAAAGAAGGCGTAATATTATTCACATCTAGATGCATTAAGTTGAACTTAAGTATCTCCAGATAACTGCCAAAGTGATAAATGCCTATTTTCTAGGGCTAACTTATGGGAATGAATGTTTTAGAGCATGTTAGGAACATTACTGTCAGAGTTGTATTTCTCAAAGGTGAATTAAAAGTGGCTGTGAGTTGAACAAGTTCTCCAATCAGAGACAAACGGGTTGGAGTAATGACTGTTTTTGAAACCAGAAGAAATTTGAGCGCTGCCAACAAGCTAGTCCACCAAGGAATTTATTTTCATCAATACTTGTAAGCCAAAAAATCTGGGGTGAGAACAACTAAGCATGGGAAACAAGTTGAACGAGGGAGAGAGCGAGCCGGAGCGATCAGAGCGGAGGGTAAGAGACTGGAGTCGGTCCAGCGAACTGCAGGGTGCAGGTAATGATACCGACGAGGGGGAGGAATGTGCTGGGAGAGAAAGATGGAGTGTGGAGTTTCATGACCTAGTCAAAACAAATGTGGGCACTGACCTTGCCAAGGGCTTGGCAAGCTGACAGAGCATGCAATGCGAGCCCAGACACTAAGCTAAGCGTCCTTGCGATAATCCATCTCCTTCAAAGCTTTCAGCTTGATTCTCCTCGATTGCTCAACCATCCTCCGACACACCTCAGAGTAATCACAAGTAATCAATTCTCATATAAATCAGAATGAACTGGGGTTTTCCCCTTCTGCACTGTCTCTTATGTTGACAGGCGGACTCAGTCTTATCAGTGAGCACTACATGCTGTAAAATGTAAAGGACGCAAAACACAAGATGTGCGGAACACTGCTGATGCCTAAACCTCCTGAAATGACCAAGTCTGGCTTGAAATTCACCTTTAAAACTGTTCCATCTGGTCAAGCCTCTGGTTCATAGCAAGTCTGATCGACCAGTTTGAAGTGTTTCTCGGTGTAAGTTTTAGAAATACACAGCACAGTCTGTGCAACAGAGAGATTATGCGTGTCAGTGGAAGAAAAACATGAAGAAAGAGTGAAGACAGGCGGGACTGTGGAGACTGTTAGCTTATTCATCCATCATCTGGCCCACCTGTGCTCACATGTGCATAACCCAGCCTGGATCTGGCAGTCGTGTTCGACCAGCACCTGCCACGTTGAGCTCGACTCTCTGATTTGAGATCACGAGACAAAATGCAGACGCTCAGAAGTCAGTCTGAGAAGGTGTGACCGAGAGTTTAGACAAGAAGGAACGGAAAAGGAGCTTTGTTTTCTGTAGTTCTGACATCATGAGATACTGGGAGAATAAAATCGCTCCCATCTAAAAAAAAAAAAAAAAAAAGGAAATTGTATATTTTCAAGGTCAAAGCGAGAGGACGTGCTCACAAAATCTGGTCCTTTGTCAATTTGGCATCTATCTACTGATTGTATATTTGGGAGAGGGAGGGTAGAGTTTTTGGACAAAACCTCTCTGTTTAGCCATATTTACACCATCTTGTAAGCTCAAACAAGCATGCTTTTGTTGGACTACTATTATTACAGCATGTCAGCTCACACAAATATGCCTGTCTTAGCTCACACATTATTGGAAGTCTACACCAATGTTGTTTGTTGTCATGAACCACACACATGGAAAGTCTGCACCATGACCCCGATATCCAATCATCACTTTTCTTTGGTGCGGCTCCCAGTATTTAGTTGATTGCTGACAACCTGAAGGATTTCTGAACACTAATGCAGTGCCTAATTTTCTCAGTGACCCTCAAGCCGAAATAGGAAGCCCAGGAGACCACTTGAAACCCAACTGCATCTGGACCTTGGACAAAGGAACCCGACAAAAGGTCAATACTCCAAATACAAGATGGAAGGGACAGAAACCCAATACTACACAGGAGGGAGGTCTGGGGGCCAAGGAAACTGGAAGGCAAGTGATGCGGTACTGCAATGCATCATAGTTTCCTCCATTTAGATTTCTAAAAGAAAAAAAGTGTGACAGAAACATAGTTTACTAGCCAGTTTCCATTCAGAAAAGACCACTGGCTTTCACAGCTGTGCAGTGACAAGTGCACAAGCAGGTTGTTGAGGTGAAATTGGGGATGGCGTGGCTGTGAATAATTGAGCATTGCTCAACAGTGGTGATTCATTTGTGGTTGTGTTGTTTGAGAATGATCTCAGTCAGAACACACAAGTAAATACAAGTCTAGACCTTCTCTGGCAAAGAAGGACCCTTGTTTTCAGTGGAATGAACATGTGACGAGGGACAGGCAGCCATATTCATTGCCTCCTGCTGTACTCCGCCATCCGCATCGCTATGTGGAATAAAACTGTCCAGACAGAATGGCTAGTTCACTCAGTCACCAGTCATGTTCTCGAACTCGGGTCCAGTACAAGTGATGGATGTGAGCCAGTGTGAACAGAAGTATCTGGTTTCAATCTCTTGCTCATTCTCCGTTGGGGTTAGGTAAGGTAATTCTTTGTTTCAGGACCAGAGGAATACAAGAGATATTAATCAAAACAATGTCTTCGGCTCTCGATCTTTTCTCTTACTGTTGCTCTCACTGTTTCTCCATTCCTGTCTCTTCGTCTCACTCTTTCCTCTCCACTCGGCGTCTAAGAGGTTGTGCTGACCAGACACGAGGTGTTAATAGCAGCAACCGAAAGGAAGCCAAACGTGAGAAGTGAAAGAAGTGTCTGCTCGCTTCTTTCCCTCTCCAACGTTGTGTCTCCCCCCCCCGTCTCCCCTTCTCTCTACTTTGTGAACCAGCTGGGCCTGGTGAAGGGTTTAATTTAGGAGAGCAAAGAATTCCATGGCAGAGATCCACAGTAACTGACGGCAGACGCGAGGAAAGCAGACTTCGGAGCTGGAGCTCTGGAATGTCCAGGAAATTTTTGGGACTTGTTTCTCATTGTATTCTTTGTTTCAGCAAATATTTCATCAGGGAAAGATAATAGGAAAAAATGCTTGTTTACTAAAGAGCCAGGGGACAGAATTATTACTCACATATCTCTTTAATCCTGTTATCTGTGCTGGAAATCAGTCTTATACAGGAGGGTCACAAAAGAATGATAAATTGCGAGTCTTGTGCTGAGCTAAATATTGAGATTGTGACACAAACCACAAATATACAAAGAGTTGCAAGAAGTGCAGAGGCGTGCTATGGCAGTAACGACTGCTGCAATTTTCTTGAATGTGATGGAAACTCATCATGAAGATGAATTGCATTTTCAAAAGCCTCTCTGGAGGTCCCCAGAGAATCAGCATTTTATTGTGATTGACGGACAGATTCAATTCTTCGGCTGTGGTCTCATAAAAAATTTTCACTTTGAAAGCTAAGCCCATCATTATGTCCTTCACTGTCATGAAAGCAGATTTTTATCAGTATCAAATTATCACACAGCTTCACTTCCAAGTTGGTGGATATATTGCATTCTTACAAGGTGACGCAGGACAGGCTGGATGAAAGCACAATGATGTGAGGAGCTGCAGTGATTCCAGATCGCGTGAGACAAGTGGACACACTGAAGCTCCCCTTGCTTCCTCTCCCCCTCCCTCCTCCCTGACCTCCCCTGCTCCTTGTCACTTCAAGGTTTGGCGTGCTGTCAGTCACGGGCACCGAGCTGTGAGAAGCAGGACTAGTCACATGCTGGACTAATTAAGTATTCACACAGTTTCCCTCGCTGGCTGGTGTGAGCCAGCCGACTTTGGCGGCAAGCCTTTTATTGTTTTTGCTTTCCTTTTCCATGGAGTCATTGACACGATCAATGAGAGGTCCCAAAGCTTGAGCCTCCCTTGTTTTTTGCCAGATGACCCCAAGTGCAAACTGTCAAAGCTCCTACACACAAACATGGAAAGGGTCTAAGGTTGCCTCACATCTTTGCTTTCAGGACAGTATCCAGGCCAAAATCAATGTAATAAAACTGCTATGTTAGTGTAGCTAGTAATGAGTCAGTTGGTATGGGTGGGTGGTATGGGTTCTTACTTTTATAGGGGACATTTGCATCATACTAAAAAAGAGAAAGTGCTTTGTCTCATTATGTGGTAGGCACTCACACTGATGAAGCAACTCTGGCGATCCTTTGTAGGATCTCACCAACCCACGCAGTTGGGCATCAGAACACATACATCATCTGCGAGGCGCTGAGCACTTCTTACAAATGGCTCCAAATTAACACCAACTGTAAAAGTCACCATTACACGTTATGTGGATTACAGGCACTGCCACCGAGCCAAACCAGGCTGCCATGCCCGGTGACGTCTGCAGCTGTCTGACCTCACCAGCATGAATCCTTGCGAGTCTCTCACCTCCACAAACACATGCCTTATTCCAAACACATCTGCGCACAGACCATTATTCCTGTGTCTTAATTCAAACTGTGCTAATTTTCATTACACTATATCCCCCTGATTTTCTGATGTCATTGTTTATGCTACAAGCCATACAGAGCAGAACACGCTATGCTATAAGCTTTCAGGTTGACCTAACATTTCTCCCTTCTGTGAGAGCCGAGAGCCTCTGCTGCTCTACTTTTTATCCACATCTAGAGGAATGTCACAGTTGCTCTGCCAACACTGAGCCCCTGAATATGTCTGAAGAGTATACCTAACCCCGTGTTCATACCATCGCCGATTTTAGCTTGGCACACACGCTCGCAGCGTGTACTGTAAAGACATGCGGACAGGGCAGAAACACATCACAAGCATTAGAGCAAACAGCTGCAGTTCACAGAGTGCATGTGCACAGAGAACATCAATTTGAAAAAAAAAAATCTACTTCTCATTTCTGATCAGTGTGTTCCATCATGTGCAGAGAAGTTCAATTGTGCAAATTATGCACAGGGCAAGAAAACCAGTCAACAATTGCAGCCTGTGGCCATGGTATGTAAAGTTGGCCAAGTGTGTTTCCTCCCCCAGATGGTCCACATATGCATCTAACTGCCATTCCACTGAATACTTTTCTGACAACTCAGGGTTGAGAAAAGAGACTAGCGTTCGACAGGTCGGCTTGACTCGAAACGTGCAAAGCGAAGCGTTGACGTTAGCCTCCTTGAGTCAGCCTCAAAAGCATTTTCCACGTTTCTCTGTCATTACAAAGGCTGTGATCACCGTGCAGTCATGTGAGGTATTTCACTATTACACATATATGGGCAACTCTACAAAGGAAAACGTGTAACAAAGATAAATCGTGTCAGTGACAGTGGAAAAGCTGTTTACCAAATTATGCATTACAAATATGTCGAGGTATTGCTGTGGACTAGTGCATCAGAATACCTACAAGGCCTGAGGGGCCAAAACTGAAGTCATTTGAAAAACATTTATATTCACAGATTCAACACTGGGCCTGATAAGTGTTAAGACATCCAAGAGACACATTTTACTGAGGTGAGATAACCATTGTTCTCTGATGCACATCAATTCTAACTGTAAGCGTAATTAACTGATACGATAATAAACTACTTACTGAGGACACTTGTCTTCAGGAACTATTTAAAATTTTATTTCATTTTAAAAGTGTTGTTTTAAGTTGCACTACAACGTAAAGCAGTATTTCACATTTGGAATGCCCTGTAGACTGAGCTCACACATAAACTCTGTTAAAATCAATCAATTATCTGCAATGCCAATAAGTCAATGACCCTGCAACCCTTTTTCCTTTTATGTTATTTTTAAATTAGATAAAAATAGAAATATTATTACAAAAACTGACTGCGATTTTACCTGTGTAACATACAATAACATTAAAAACTTGTAACGGACTTGTTTGAAAGATGACAGATATTTTGTATAACTATAAATGTTTTCACAGTGAAAATGTTAAATGAATGTGTTTTTATTAGTGTATAATATCCATAAGCATCAGCATGTCAAAAATACTGTGTTTTTATTATTTAGAAATATATATATATATAGTCTATCATTAAATCTATTATATAACTACATATATTATATTCATTATGAATCTAAATAATTAATTAGATTATTAATTTAATTATATTTGGATATGTAAACATCCTTCAATAAACAAAGTTAACAAAGTTTTAAAATACACATGTAAAATAAGTCTACAAATTTATATTAATTATGGAAAATTGCTGTATTTTTTACAGCATTTTTTATCCAATTCTTTCTCCAAGTCAGTATTTTTCTGACACCCCAAGTTTAGTTTATTTATTCATTTTTTGCATTGCCGTGCACTCACCAAGCGTAGAACACATACAATCAACTTGCGTAACAAATGGTCTGTTGTAAATGGACCGCTCTGCTCTTAAAACTCAATAAACAGCAATTGTAATTGCTCACTTAGCGATGAATCTACAAAACGGGCCTCCTTGTACAACAGACTTTAGTCCACTTTTAGCTACGACCGAACCAACTGGTGATCTATCTTTAATGGGCTCTTGGGAAAATAACAGCAAGAAATTTCTCTATCACCATATAAACAACACTTGAGCTGTGCTGCCAAATGGACAAAGATGGAGGCCGATGCTCCAGACCTGCTGGCAAAGGAAGCAGGGGAGAGGCTGCGAGAGCATGCCAAGGGATGGTTCATCGACTAACTCAGTGAACATGGAAAAACAATACGCTGGTAGTAACGTGCTTGTTAGAAAACCACCATGCAAACTAAGGCAGGGGGGATATTACTGAGTCAGAGTGGAAGTTCTGGTTCATTGTGGGGAGTGAGAGGCTGTAATGTGTGGCATGCGTGACTGATTAGAGGCCAATAAAAGCCAATAAAACCCCTATCTTATCTCGCATTACTCTGATATCAATTTAATTCTGGAGAGGAATTAGTGAGAATATTGAAGAAGGTAAGAAAAGCAACTGGTGACATCATATGAGAAAAATTGTTTGGGAAACAACAGGCACTTCCAATGTGAACAAACAAGCTGTGTTGGCTGTGTGTATGTTGGGTGGGCTGAGTCCAGTGCGGGGGTGGTTGTGTGCTCGGATACAAAAAAAAAAGTTTCCTCTGCAGACAGTTCAGGTTCCAAGATCTTGAAAGCTTGACGCTGAGACTCTGTGTAGGACAGATTAAGGAGACTATGAGGAAAGATAGTTGGGTAAGAACAGACAAAAGGGCCATTTTTCATATTGTGTCTGAATAAGCGAGTGCGTCTGTGTGCTGAAAGGGAAACCGTATGCCACCAAACCGATGTCAGGACACATATTCAGTAGTTATGAGTCTATGTGTCACATGTGGTCACTCTTGGAAGTGCATGCATATTACGATCATAAACATATTTACATACACTCGCGGTCGTGGTCACATTCACATGCAGATGCTTCCAGTCTCTGACAGTTCAGAGGACAGGTCTGAGCTGCAGTAATGAAAAGCACATGTGCTCCAGGAGACTAAACCTCCTCCGAGCTCATCTTCTTTTGGCCAAACACTTTCATCCTCGCCACAATCTATCAGTCTCCCTTCTCTCAGCAAGCTCTCTGAGCACGTGTGTTAACGGAGTGAATGTGAGTACGCAGTTCAGTGTGTGTTGGTGAGAGGTGGCGTACGTGCGTGACGCTTGTACAGTATGTTTACAAGAGTTATTGGCCTTTTCCGTCCTCCTTGCTTAACCCTGTCTCTTGTCTGTCCTCCCCGTGTCCATTGTATCTTTCCATTTCTCAACCTCTCCTCACCCTTCCTGTTGTGAATCAGACGAGTTTTCTTGGTTCTTCCTCAAACAATGGCCGCGATATGAACCAGGCAGTTTGAAACAATCGATTGTACTGACTTTAAATCCTACTAAGATTAGTTGTCAAAAATGATGCAGAGTTTGTAGATTAAAATTGGGTGAGTATGTGGTGAAATAACAATTTTCTTGATAAGTGCACAGAAGTAATTTATCTCCAGCCTCGCATCTGCAGCTTTTCACCTTCAAACAGAGTGAAGTGTTGGCCACAGGCTGTGAACGCAAGTCCAACTGTGTATGTCCTGCAGCAATCAGCAGCAAAACTCTCTGTTCTACTACAGGTTGGCTTGCTGTGATGGAAGTGGTATGATTCCAGATTTCATAAGACTGTCAAAAACATATTTCAGAAACATATTTCTACATTAACCAAAGTGATCCATCATCATAAATTACTTGGATTGCGAAATTCCCAAGCATGATTTTATCTTGCACCTAATTGTTGGGACTATTTTCGGTATTTTTCCAATATTTTGCTTGTTTATGTAGCGGCAATGAAGAGCCAAAGTAAAGGTGAGGTAAGAGGTGAAGACTACAATCACTCAGCTGCCAGTTTATTCAATTCACATATCTTGAAATCTATTGCATCCTCATCAAAAAGCTAATAAATAGCTTCGCAATAAATCCTACCTCCGTGAAGTCATTTTGGAGGCTGCAGGTTGTGTTGTTGAATTGTATTGCACTATAATTGCATCATGATGTTAAGCTGAACAGTGGGCTCATATTACAAGGCTCACAGTATCAATTTCCTTCTAACTCTCTGGCTGGTTGGTGGTTGGCAGAGCTACCTCGGTGTATTAGGTGGTCATGCAAAGCAGCGCAGAGGGTCAGCTTTGTCGAGCTACTGTTGGACTGCACAGAGCACCTTCAGCTGATGCCTACATGCCATTTGACGCATATGTAGGCAAACTGTCTCCACTTTTGTTTAATTTCGCAGCAGCCACAAAAAAGCAAAACCCAAACACAAGCATCTATGACAAACAACAGCTTGCCAGCCCGAAGGGGAATGCCCAAGCGACTCGCTGCCAACAAGCCTTCAGCTTCTTTCCTTTAGTCATCACTATTCTCTCACACGTACCAACCACAAACTTTATGAGCCTAGAAAGTAATAAAAAGCTGCCTGCCACTCAATCTCAACACAATAATGAAAGCGCTTCAGTAGAAGGCAACTGGACTTCTCTTTCTGGTTCTTGAAGCTGTTTCAACACTCATCCATCAGAAGAAGCCTCTTGGATGAGGTGAAACGTCTTCAAGAACCAAAGAATATGAGTGATCAGATGAGTAATTGTACACTCTCTGCATAAGGCACAGGGCTACTATGTTAAAATTTGGTATGGTTTACAAGGCTACTTCAAAAAGTTCTCAGCAAAACTAGATAACATCAGAATATTCTTGCATTTTTTTATTTATTTATTTAGTTTTTAACACAGCCTCCTTGAATTTTAATGCACTTGGCCCACCAGTGTTTAAGCTTTGCTATCCCTCTGCTAAAGGTCACATCTTGAGCCTCTAGATACTCCTCAACAGCACGCATGACTTCATCATGGCTATAAAACTGGCGACCACACAAGTGGGATTTCAGTTTGGGCAGCAGATACAAGTCAGATGGTGCAGGTTGGGTGAGTAAAGTTCATGGAGCAACAGTTTAAAGCTACATTTGGCTGCTTCTGCCACCTTTGCTTTGTGGACAGACTCGTTGTCCTGGAGCAACAACAGCCAGCTTAAAGCTTTACTCTCCTTTTTTCTTTGATTGCAAGAAATATTTGAGTTTTCTTGACAGTGATACTAAGGTTTTTAGTGTATAGTTATGCTTCAAAATGGGAGTTATGTCCCTTTTTTCCGGATGAGGCTGAGAACTTTAAAGCACCCTTGCTGCATGCAAATTTTCAACAACTTTCTTGGTAATGGTAATATTCATTAGTTAACAGTTAAATATACAAATGTGCCACTAGGGGTGTCTTAATCAACCCATCCACAAAAAACGTAGTTTGATGATGTTGTGAAGTGGTGTGGGGTCACGGGAGTTGTTTTTTTCACCACCATTGTCTAACCAGTGTACATAAAAATCCTCTCCTGGTGGCTGTTCTAAGTGGTCTATGGTACTACTTGTCAGTGACTTATAATGTAGTCTTGATAACCCTCCCCAGGCAGTTTGACCACTATTTACACCATGAGTCATGTGATTTGGAGGTGAGAATAAATACTTGTCATGTCTTCCAGAATCTAAAAGAAGCCCAGTTACTCTCTGCTGAAGCTCTTAGGATTACCATGACCTGGATGACTGAGAATCTACACCGACAATAATAGGAGATGTTTCTAATATAGTCTCGAAGGACCCTATTGACAAAAAAGGCACGGAAAATATATTTGAAACATAATGGTGATGACAGCATATCATCCATCTACTGTATGACTTCTACAATCTAGGCAGAGAAGTAAAATTGCTTTCAGATTCTGACTTCTCATAGGTTTTCATTGCTGTAAGACTGATGTAGTGTTGTCAGACATTGCTGTTGTCAGTTTGAGACAGTGTTAGAAAGGTGAGACAGACAATATGTTGTCCATCAGCTTCAGTGTGTATTCCTCTGGCAAGCAAAGCATAGACACAGACTGTGGATTTCCCACCCAACCGCAGCCTCTCTCAACCTAAAACAGGCCGATGTAACGGTACAATAAAACTACACAAACAGCAAAAACAGTAACCTTAATGTTTCTTGTTAAACTGCCTTCTCGCTGCCTGAAAGTGACAAGAGGCTAGCCTACGAAAGCCAAGTTTTGGCAATCACACTACAAGGATCAAATCCACCTTTGCTTGAGGCAACACAGGAAAGGAGACGGTGTCCAACAGCTGTTCATAAGAAGAAAGTTCCTCTCCCCGGCTTTCGGTGTATTGTCAAAGCTGGACGCTGACAGGCTTCACAATTAGTGTAACATTTACAAGGTCTTGCATGAGCTACGCTGCAATTCACTGCAGTCACGCTACTCACATAGCCAGCTGCTGTTCTCCATTACTGGCCAGGCAAGGTGCATATCTATGGAATGCAATGTCACTGCCTGACTTTCACATTAGAGTGAATGGGCAACTCTTATTATATGTGTGAGTGTGCATCTATGAGTGGTTCTCCCATGTTTGCATTGATGTGCCTTTAGCAACTGAATCCTTCATCAAATATTAACATTAATTCAAAAAAGGGGTCTGTGATTTTTCATGTGCTGGTAGAATCTAATTTCTTATGGCGTGTTCTCTGCAGCACAAGCCAAACACTGACTGGTACGATGGATTTAACCTGCCGTTATGTGAGGCTCACCTACAAATGAACTGTAGAGGTATATTCGTATAATAATGGAAACTTCACACTTGCAAGGTACATAGAACGTTCTCCAGATTTGGGCAGCTTCAAGCAATATTATTCTGACGGAATGGAAAGCACTGTGAATGTGAATGAAAGATTACTGAACAGTAACTGCACTGTGAATTTAAGTTTCCTCTCATTTAAAAAATGCATAAAGCCTTAGTTGACCTCCGGCTATTTCCTCATTTTTTCCAAACAACAGAGATTAATATGAATTATAAATGGAGGTACCAAGACCCAAGTTGATTAAAAACAACACGAGGAGCTGCTTTTAACATTGTTTTCTTCCCCTTTTCTCACAATTTCTCCCGTTTACACCTGGTAACGGTGAAGGAGAAACCAAAAGCATACAAAAGCTAGAGCAATATTTCCCAAGTAATGCTGGGCTGTTTCCAGCCAAAGTCAACTTCCACCAAATACTGGATATTAGGTCATTTTCACAAAATGGCTCTCCAGCAACTCTTGTTAGAGGGTAGGGGTGTGGCACTCCGCTGGGACCCTTCTGTAACCCGCTCCATGTGTTATCAGGACTATAAGACGATTGCTTGGTTCCTTATCTTCCTAAACACAGAGAGGTAGGCTGAGATTGTATCAGCAGTGCTTAGGGAAATTAAATGATGGCTAAACATTGCTCGAGCACCAATGCGGCACAGACTGAAATGCAGCAAAGGAAAATATTTACTGAACAGTATCGGAGAGAAGGGCCATGGTAAATTTCGACACGGAGGTTTCCAGATATTGTGAGGGTCCAGCATTACAATAACATTAATCAGTGCTCTGGCACCATTGTTTGGCAGGCGTTGATGGCTGTTTGCACTCCGCTAATCATCACTGCTTAATACTCTTGATACAGCAGAGGTGCAGGAGTGGCGGAATCACCCCGTCAGGACTCCCCAAACAGCTGCCAAGCCAGTGTAAACCAGCGCTGCCGAAAGTGCAGCATTGATAAGAAGAACTTGGTGACAACCAATCAAAAGGCTATATCTCTTCAGTCATTGTACCGCATCTGTGCAGGTCTGCCTGTTCTGATCGTGTGCGACTGTAGTACAGTCAATGCACTGACCTACTTTATCCGCCCCATAACAATACATTATATTTCCTTCCCTTCAAGGCGCTCCAACAGTATATGTAATGCGGAGGATTTTCCATCTTGTAAAATTCCTCTATTACAGCATTGCTTCATGGCTATTACTGTACAGTGTAAACTGAGAAAAAACTATTCAATAAAATTATGATTTGTCATTTTGAAAATTTAGACACATCACATATTGGTAACTATTCAAGCTTACCTAGTTTAGGGGGCTTTCCGCCTTGTCCTGTTGGGTGAACACAAAGAAAGTATGTGAGTTTTTTCGGTTAAACTTCAAATGGTACAGATATGTTTTACACTTTTTGCAACTTTACTCTATTTTGCATTGATAAAATATTTAAGACCATGCCTGTTTTTGAATAATGATATTAAGATGTCTGGCCTCAATATAGAAATATAAGATTCTGCTAAATTAGGTGACTGAAAAGTGTTTTTTTCTATCTTCATACCTGTTGGCAGTCCTCCGTAGCCCAGACCACCAGTTCCAACACCTCCTGGCACCACGCCGCCTGGGACAACACCTCGGCCTGCACCTCCATAACCTCCTACTGTCAGGGTTGAAACAGAGACATGCGTGAGTGTGATCAATACAGTCATTATCTTCATTTATCACTGTTGTGTCAGCATCTGCTAACAATGTTGATGTCATGTCGTCATATCCTCATCGTGATATTTTTTTTGTTATTTTTGTTAGATCACAGTGATCTTTATTACTCACCGCAAATTTCCAAACCTCATAACGTCTTCCAATAAACTGCCTTAATAACAGCGGTTGCCCTCAAACACATTGTTTACGGCTACGACAATATCCTTAGCATTTAATTATTCTTATTCGGCGGTGATGTGACAAGGAAGTCTCTCAATGTGTTTCCCCCTGATCTGACCAAACCAGAGCTGAGTGCTGACAGGAAAATTTGCCTTTAGAGTGCCAATCTGTTTCTTCTTGTTTTCATGAACATTAATGTCACACTGTTGGATGCGCCAACTTAATGTGCACATGCACTCAAATGTAAAAATGTTAAAGATCAAATGTCTCATCCCTGCGGTCATGCCTTTAGTAGTCCTGTCCAAAGAAAAACAAGTGCACAGAGTGAAACTTGTTCAGCAAATGGGATCTGAAGCCATGCCAGGACGCTGCATTCATTTGGCGACCTGTTGCTAAAGCGGTCTGTGCGCGCAGAGATGAGTGTATCTGCTATGGATGTGTGAAATGACAAACACCAGACAGAATATCTGTGGCTGTGCATCATGTCTAATGGAGGCAATGGCCATTTGGGCAATCAGAAATCTGAGACAGCAACACGGCTTTCATGACCGAGAGATTGCTGTATGGAAAATATTTAATTTGGAATGAGTTCAAGTAATATGGAACTCTGCAGAGTTCATCATGGTATCTCTTTGATTCAGCCACAAGTGTGCTATCAGGTCCCAATTAAGCCTAAAACATTCTTTTAAAAAGTATTTGAGACAGAAGATATAATACTACATGGAAACGGCTACTTTCTTATATCCAAATCATTAATATAATCCTGCATGCACCACTTCACGATAAACCAGACAAAATTCTTAAAACATATTTTTATATTTGGGGAAAAATCATAAATCTACAGTGTCTTCTACTCACCTGCAGCTTTAGCTGGTTTATAGCCCGCAGGGACTCCTCCAGCAGCCCCTAGTAAAACAACAGTCATACACACTATTGATTTATGGTTTGCATGCAAGCAGCAAAGTAAATGATAGTTTTTGGCCGAATTTGAACTAAAAAGTTGGTATTCGTTGTATTTATGAGTTTATTTTACAATGAATGCTGGGCTTCGCATGAAGGAAAGGCAAAGAGCACTAAGACTGGATAAGCACATCAAATGTAAGTGAGCTACTATCAACCGTTTGAAACATAAAAGTCTCGTCAAGACAACGGGTAGAAGTTTCAATTTGATAACCAAAATTTGCCAACTACACTCCTACCAATATACGTATGTGTGGTTTTTATTATTTTGCACATTACTCATTACACATTTTGCAAGTACCTTTACTTTTCATTGAGTTTCACATTCAGATCATACTGTTTCTTTTAAGCAAAGCCTCTAACTCTTCTGAAGTTTAATTTAACTGTTACAGCTTTGCTAAAGACAGACAGTTGGTGGCTGGTTGCGGCTGTGTTCTGCATCGTTTTTGTTCAACTGTCCAGACAGTAACTGGATGCTCTATTACCTGGAAAGAACCCAGTTCCTGGCACAGCTCCTCCAGGTCCGAACCCAGCACCAGGTGGCACATACACACCTGCAACACACATCAGAAACAGCAAAATGTCATCTTCTATCACCAACACGCTGCACGTGCGGTCGAGCAGTTCCCAGCTATCGATGTTTTTGCTTTTCTTTTTTTTTTTATTGCAGTGCTTGTAATAGCATTTCTAAACAATGACTCCGTTTATTAGACAAGCATTCTCAAACACATTTATCATCTGTGACCCAGTCTGCAGAACTGAAGTCAACTCTTGTCATACACATCTGTCACAGGTCACAGCGGCGATGGGGGTGCACGATGAAACCCCAACGAAGCAGCTCCAGCTCCAGCCAGAGGAAAAGCAAAAAGAATGAAAACCCTTTATAGGTTTGATGAGGAGTAATTCAAATTGTTTTCATACTGATGAGGTACTGCAGTTGGAAACTTGCTCTCAGAAAACCACTGCAGCACTGTGGACACCCTCAACCCCCACCTACATCCCCTGGCCTTATTTCTCGCCTGATTTCTGGCCTCGACCCAGAGTAACTCCTGAGATGGTCGTTCTGGATCCCAGACATGGTGGCCTCATGTGTGCTAGCAACAACAACAGAAATAAAAGAAAAGGGAGGGTAAAATGACTCCAGTTGTTCTGGGCCGACTAACAGCTAAATCCAACGGGACTGGTGAGCTAAGGCCAAAATTACAAAGTTACATTTTTTGAGGGAAAAACCTGGTTTGTATCACAAAACCAGAGTACGAATGAAAGAATGGGGCTGTAAGACTACAATGATTATGCTTAATGGCTCTTACATGTGTTGGGAGGCCAATTAATTTAAACCACATGTCAAAGGTGTTCATGTGTTTATTAGGGAGTACTGTGCAAAAACTGGGCTTCGAGTTCTGTCCACTGAGTGCGGCCATTAGGGGAAGAACATTACAAGGTATTACTGTCCGATCTAGCTGAATGAAAATTCGCGACACGTGCCACTGAAAAATGCCAAAAAAGTAAAAATCTGTGCAGTTTAATGAGTATGCCAGATTTGAAGACGGGTTAGACCATCTCACTAACAAGCTGTGACATATTAAATGTTTTTGTGCTGCAATAACATCGGGATTCTTTCTATTTGGCAGCTGAGGTTTAAAAAAAAATAAATAAAAAAAAAGAACAGTCAGTGCCGATCAGTGGAGTGAACCAAGTGTGGGATGACTGCAAGATGAAAATCTGCATTTCTTTGCTGCAGCAGTTAAACGTGCTGATAACTCTGAGTTGTTTATGTTGAAGCTAGCCAGGACAGTGTTGCCATAACTCCAAAATGTCACTTAACATCTGATGATAAAAACATTTGTTTATGATTAAGAGAAAAAAATCTTTTCTGTAGCACAGCGAGGAGTGCCGAGAAGTCAGCGCAATCATGTGTAATGACGGAGAATTTTTTAGCACAAGTGTAAATGGGAACACTTAGCTTTACACAAAACATGACTCCATGAATGAACAGATAGTGGTCCTTTTCATATAGAGTAACTGGAAAGATTGGGGAGCTGGATGAAGGCAGAGCTGATCAAATGTCTTGTGGTTTGGCCTTTCTAATACTGAATCCTGCAAATAAAAAGAAGGATAGCATTCAGGGTTCTATATCATATTAGGAAGTGGTGAAGTCAGTGCCACTAATGCATGTGCGCATACATTTGTTTATGTCAGCCGCTGGCTCCATGGCACAGATCTCAGGTGCAGGCACCACATGGCGGGTGCAGAGTGTTTGTTCTCCATTCTGCTCCCTCATTTTACAATCAAAAGGAGGATTTCCTGTCTCGGCACTGCAAGTGAGGCAGGAGGGAGTGTGTCTGCTCCACTTTTCCTTTTCACTCAGACTCCCATCGCGCTACTGTACCGCTGCTGCAAAGTGCATCAGGTTCATTGAGACCACGCATCCAAATAAGGCACATGCTGACCTCTGCCAAGGGACCTGACCTACCTTGAAACATTTGAAGATTTCTTCATGATTGTTATAATTATCGTCATCATCATCCGCTTACATTACTCGCGAACTCAACCAGGTCATGGGAATGCACTGGAATGTGCATGAAGGACAAGACTGACTTGCAGAGCACAAGGGATCAGACCATGCAGAATTTATTTTACAGATGACTCGGGTCAAGAGTTTGGCCTAAGTGTTTGTGATACGATTTATGTTTCAAATTAAAAACCATGAGAAAAAGGATTTAAGAATGACTTTGTGGGACTCCTTTTAGTGATCTGATCTTACAGAGACAAGTTAGCCTTATGTGTTCAAGCCTGTCTGCTGCAAGTTGTTTCCACTGGAACAGAGGAAGAAATGTGAAGGTTTGAAAACCTGTTAAGACAAATGGTATGAAAAATTCAGGGAAGCATCAATAAATTACCATCTGCTACAGGATCTGATAAGAAATACGTCTTCCTTCGATCGGTTTAAGAGCAATGGCTGTTGCGAACTGAATGGGCTAAAGTGCGTATTTTTCACTGTTGCGGTTACTGTGGAGTGCTCTGAGTGCATTAAGAGGGTGATGATGTACATGCACTCACAGGAATCCTGACAGTGATTTTAATTTACCACCATTCCACTTTATACTTGAATGTGGTCCAGCTGTAGTGGATGAGGGGTCAGTAAGCTAGGAATATAGCCAGTCATCAGCAAAAGGGAAATAAGTCAAATGGATATGGAAGGTTCATGGCTTGGGAGTGAGATACTGACACTTCCTGCAATATTTTCCATGTTAATCACAGTGTGCAGGATTTTTCCAAACATTTTAATGCTTTATTGCCGCACCTAAATATTTTTATGTTGCCTAATGAATTGAAAAACGATGATGGCGATTCCAATGTTGCGCATGATTTAACTAAAACAGTCTGTTCATTGACTGTGTTCAAGTTTTTCGGTAAACGTTAATACATCTGTTGGCGAATAGCCGATGTGAACGCGAGTCTCATTAACATGCAAGGACAGAGCCTTGACTGGACTGTCCTGTCTACCAGAAATTACGTACACAGCTAAACCACACTCTCATTAGGCATTTTGAGTTGAATATATTTTTTGCTAGTTGGGGAAGTTTCACTAATATGTTTCAAATTTACAGTTTCTTCTTCTCAGCCAACCAATCATATATTACTCAGGGTGAAATAATCCATAAAATGGAGAAGATGATTTAAATATGTTTTGAAAGTGTGGTTTTGTAACCAGTACCGTAGTATTTTCCTACACCTAACCGTGTCATTTTAGTGCCTAAACTTAACCAAGCTTCCGACAAGAAGTTATTCTTGTGAAAGTGCCAACCAAAGCGTGATGTTTTTCCTGAACCAAACCAAGAAGTGGAGATGAATCTTAGACATGAGAAAGTCCAAGAATCTCTCATCACATTGTGTTTGTCCACTAATTTTGAAGCTGAAGTGACCAGATCCTGACTCAGTCTAGTTTTAATGCCGAACTCCACTGAAAAAAATAATCAGTTTTATCTACAAAATTTAAGGTTGTTTGGCGCTTCATGTATATTTTTAATTTTATTGTACTGTAATCACATTTCAAAATGTTGTCTGCAGCAGCTTAGTCATTAACACATCATGTTTGTGTGCTTACCATGACTCTGTCTTTCATCTTTCACGTTTCATATGTAAGAATAAGACGCAAAGTCATCCTTTTTACATGGACTTCCTTTTTGATGCTGGATTTTGGAATTTGTGTCTCTGTGGTCACCGTACACATATTCCAATCAAGAAACTACTGTCTCCCTTTGAGTCTAAAACGATGGAGAAAACCAAGAAAAATCACTCCATTATCAGCAGGAATGAAGTCGTAATAATTCACCATCTTCGCCTGAGCTGCCGTTCATGAGCCCAGCAGGTGATCCACACTCTCAGCCCACACTTTAGAAGCAAGGGGAAGTTGAAACATGTCATAAGATACACGTTTTGATGTTTATTGAGTCAAAACTGCACTTCACAGGCCAACTTTGCTTAAATAAACTAAGTGAAGAGAAGTCAAGAGAGTAAAGAAAGGGAAAAACAGCTACTTCTGTACAGTTTCAAATGGCCTTGAGGATAATTGCTAACATACATACCACATGTAAGCATACGTAAAGGGTTTACGTACATGGAACTGGTGAACAAACATTATGGTTCCCACTTGGGCTGCCCACATTTCAGGCCATGTGGAAGCATGCTGGGAGATGGTTGCTAGGTTAACACATGTTTAAATGTGTGTTTGCAACCGAATAACCGTAACAGTGAAAAGAATTCAACATTTTTCATTATATTGTGTCTTTTTTGTCTGGAACTATAATAATTTATTTTCAGGTATGCCCACTGTCCATCAACCTGTCAAATCTTTTGATATTTCAGTGATTTCCAACCCCAGATAGCATAACTGAACTGTCATTAATCAGAGGTTTGAGACAGACAGCGATGGCGATAGGTATTGTTTGATAAAACCGTTTCTTAGCTGAAGTCACACAACCTGTTCTAATCTTTTAAAAATTTCTGGTTGCAGCTGTGTGGAAAAGTTCAGGATAACAACACATCATTTTTATTTGACAAGTTATATCCAAGAATAGTACTAAGAAAGACTTAAAATTCAACATACATATATATCAGAAATAGTTTAACAACACAGTGTGAATTGGGAGAGATAATCTTGACCACTTTCACACTGGTGTTAAAACCCACATCTAACAAGTGAGAAATTTTTCAGAATTTTATTTCCAGTGGACTCAAATTTGCACTTAAACAACTCAATGAAGTGTGAAAAGCTCAAAGTCTTAGCTCAAAATCAGTTCCATATACAACATATGTGTATGCAAGTGTTTAGTTTCTCTGGTTCCCTTGTTTTGAATTTTGATAAAATGACATAGTTCACAAGACGCAAGCCAACAAATGGGAGGGACTGTGTTCAGCTCCTCGTATGTTTAGTTTTGCATAATGTCATGTTTTGAGTGTCGGCCTGGAAAGTAGAAAGTGACATGTTTATCAGCTGTTTAGCTGGCAAGTTAATTGATCTGCATCAGTACTGGCACAGACAACCCCATTGTGATTCATGAATCACAATTACAGTAGAAGTGGAACATTTTTATTGGCCTATACACTTCACTTTATGGGGGATTTGGGTTAGTGGGCCCAAAAATAATGCCCGGATAGCAGAGAAGTTAGGAAATTGTAAGTCAAAACTTGTTTTTGTTGTTAAACTAAACGAAAGCCAATGGCAGGTTTTTCCATAGTACCTCCCGTGTTCATAACAGTTTTTTCGATTACTCTTTGTGACTTGAAAGAGGTTAGCTTTTCTTCATTTGCACCAAGCTGGTGAGTAATATGGCATTTCCCCACCACTACGCTGTGGTTGTTTAATAATCAGAAGTGATTGAACAATTTGCCTGACTCTTCGGCAGGCAAAACAAACTCAACTGAGTTCATATGCAACACTCACGCATGCAACCTCACAAAAAGAAGGGAATTATGGAATTACCTTCTCCAGAGACTTGCAGAACCATTTACGATAACAGGACACAAGTTTGGGAAGTCCTGAGGAAAACTACACTGTAATGTGTTTACTTTGCTCCAACCACCTCACACATACACAATCCTGCCCCACTAATAAAAAAAATCTTTTGGCAAACTAGCAAGTGTTTGCTGTGTTCACATGTATCCAAAACCACTGTCCCACAAGAGGAGGTTTGGTTCTCTCTTTCATGGAAAGCTCTCATACTGCAACCAGAGCAACAGAGCAGTGAAGCAAACACTGTGGTTCCTGGCACCCTCACATCTCCCGTTATCAGACATGTGACAGCTGGCCTATCAGTCACCCTTTGCACTGTCTGTTTTCCACAGCATGCAGGAGGGCGGAGGCGAAAAATGTGAGAAGCATCTCAGAAAAAAAAAAAGAAAGTCAAACGTAAAATCCATCTTATTCATGCACTCACCTGATTCCACCTTCCCTTTCTACTATTACCCAACCTCGTCTATCGTGGCACTTCCCTGAAGCACAACATCAGTGGGAGGTGAGGAGAACTTTCAGATTCAACTCCTGTCATGGTTTGCCTTTCAGCATCTTGGGTGAAGTCTTTTCACTAGAAAGCTGACAGGGGATCATTACAAGATTAGGAAAGTCATGCCTTTGAAACCAAAAAAAAAAAGGGATTTGGAACAGCTGCGGACTCCCCTGTGTGAGCACAGCGGAGTTGAACATGACAGAAGTATAAGCCGTGGTTGAAGATAACCATCAACCATGTGAAATCCCTACAAGCTAGTGGAACAAACTATTCACATTACGGCTCCATTCCAGGGACTGATTTATGTGATCAGATCCCAGTAGAACTGATACAGTTATAAGTGAAATGTCAAAAGCACCATAAATGACGACATTTACTGTTCGCTGCCTTGCATTTCCTAAAAAAAAAAAAATAACTGAACACCTAAACATACCAACAATACAGCTGAATTGTGAGAACTTCTGAAATATTCAATAAAGGACACAAAGAGAGTTTCTGTTTTCAGAATTGTTATGCTGTGCTCTGGAACAAACTCCCTGAAACACGAGAAAGAACATAAAAAAGTGAGGAATCATCAATCAGATTTACGAACACAATATTGACATTTACACTTTGGTTTTATCCTGGCGAGGACAAACACAGGATGGAAGCATAAAAATCTGTGATTTATGTGAAAGAGAGCAAAACCTTCATGACCAGTACAGTGCTGCCTGCAGACATTTTATAAACTGTATGTGGGAACTGGAAATGCTCTCCAGCAGTTGTGTTACTAAAAATCTAACTTAAAAAAAAAAAAAAAAAAAAGCAGTTGTGTTTGGTTTAGACCAATGATTGTAAATGCCTCAGGGTGCCATGTTTGCTCCCACCACCGCTTGCAAAAATCTAATTCCAATTCCCCACAAAGGGAATAATACAACACAGCATACAATGTTTTCATTCCAGAGGATTTTGATTAAACTGACGCAATGTGTTTAATCAGAATTTAATTTTATTACAACCTCTTTTTTCAGCAGTAATGGTTTCTTATTTACAAAAAACACTAATGTTGTGCTCATGTTGTCATGTTGCTTGTAAACCTAGAAGATGTTGGACATGAGCGGTGGCCGGTGAGGATGAAAACATTCCTGACAGGAGCCATTTCAGATTGCTGGCCTGGCCTGAGAGCTCCCAGCAGCTCACAGCCTGGTGAGGGCTGCTCGCAGAGTGGCTGGAATGAATCATCTCAGTTAATGTGCTTCTTTGTTGAACACTTGGCACTGGCAGATCGCAGACCAAACATCTGACTGGGAGATGCTAGGACTTACATTTCCCCACAACTGAAAAGCAAATTATTAACTGATACGCATTTCCAGCAGTGGTGCGAACAACCCTCACAGTAACTGTACACATTGTTGTATCTACATAAGTTAAAGCTTTGTGAGAAATCTGGAGGCGTTTGAGTTGTGAGCATATTGGATTACAAATCAGTGAGACAGCCATCTAATCACAAAGCATTGCATTAAACAGTCCATTAGATTTACAAAGGTAAGACTACCAATAAAAAATCATGTGTATTTCACTTAGAAGTTGTACCCCTGACATTTGTAGTTCAGTCCGTTCGGATTTATGTGTTTTAAAGCAACTCATCCATCCTAAACTTCTGGTCTGATCCTTACAACACTCTTAGCAGTAGTTACAATAAAGACTCTGACAGGAAAAACCTTCTGGCCAACAGTTTTCTTCATCGCCTCCAGAGAGAAACTTTAATGCAGTAGGTGACCTCCCAACCAGGCAACACACTTCGATATAAAATTGCAAGTAAAGAAAACGCAACTGTCCAATCTCCTCGCGCTTTCTCAGGATGTGTGCCAGAGCAAGACGTGTATACACGGAATAACAGGTCTTTCACAATAAGAAACCCAATCAATGCCGGTAACTAAACAGCTCCTACCCAAATGTGTACAGTATGAAGTCACCTCGCTGCAAATTACACCAAACCACTCAACATCAACAAATTAAAATGCTGTTGTGGATCCAGCACTAAGGAAGCAGAAGAAAAAATCTCACTGAAGAAAGCAACATCTGTGTGCCGTTCAGACAGTGCTTCAAATGGTCTGTTTCTTTAATTGCAGTGTGGAGCCGTTGAGCACTGGGATGCCTATATGTCACATTAATCCACTGTGCTGTGGTTGGCACTCAACCTTGCCAGAGGAGGGATTAGAGCCCGAGAGGTGTTCACAACACGTGTTATCAATAGAGCACCAGTTGCTTCGGGTATGAAGACAAGGTGCCTATGAGCAGCGCTGCGATTCACAACTGGTGTTTTGTGACAGTCAGCGTTTGCCATCCGACCAGCGCTGATTTCCTTCAACTTCACCCAAAGCCAGGCGAGTGTCACTGATTAATGTATTAAATTCCTCAGGGCTGATCCTGGCTGATGCCAAATGAGGCAGACCGGCTTCCAGCCGTACTAAAGAAAACATCGCACAACCTCTATAATTCTTTGGAGACTATGAGGGAACAGAACAGTTATTTTTCCCCTTTTCATCGGAGCTCAGAGCCAATTTTCTGCCCATCAGAGTTATGTCATTAACTGTGTTTGTCCTTAAAGTAAAACTAATGACTTTGACACAAGTCCAGGTGGTTGGTAGGTTGGTTTGGAGAGACGCAGTATGTGTCAAGGTAAGAAACAGAAGGATGGGAAAGCTTGTGAATCAGTTGTCAAATGAAATAATGAGCAGAAGCTGCATTGATATAAATTTGTTTTAGTAAGAAAATTGTTTGTATGTAGAATGTAAAGTAGGTCTCCTGCCTCCTTCATCATACAAAGATGACCCAACAAACACACTATAGTACCTGTACATGGTCATCGGCCAGCATGGCACATTAGACAAACCCCATCCCAGATGTTTCCTCTATAGAACCATAACTCATTTACACTTGTCGATGGAAAGCATTCAGACAGGTCTGGCACTCCATTGCAATTCAAAAGGGGGGATTTCTTAAGCAAAAGAGGTGTTTTCTGGGCAGAGGCATTAAATGGGTGGATTGGTTGTTAATGAGGTTCTTGTTACTCACAGATAATTTACCCTTGGAACGAACCCAGACGTTTTTTTGTTTTTTTTAGGCTACAGTGCACAGACACAGATGGAACCAGTATGGGCTCCAAAGAAATGTTTGATATGGATGGATTAGACACTCACTGGAGATCAAAGTCGTGCTGCTAAGCCAGTATTGATATTTGTTGGCTCCTTTACCTGCTATATATTTTGCCTGAAAGCACCTCGAAATCTCAACAGAAATACAGCTGGTGCAGAAGAGAAGAAATGATAAATGAGCTCTGAGACGGAGAGAAGAAAGGAGTTTTTTGATGACACAATCTACAGCCTGACAAAGATAGACCTGGTAAACTTTGTCACTGAATTAAAAAAAAAACAAAGGCAACTGAAACAGCTATGGACAAAATGTTCATTTTAGGAATCTAACAACTTCATCAAACAGCGTCTGAAAGGCCACTTGGACACTGGAAGATAAGAAATATAAACATCTGTGACTTCTAAGCAAATAAATACAACAAAAAATGGACTCGACTGCAGCATACCCAGCCCCAGATGATTAACATGTTTTCCAGTTGGGGGCTGAATAATTCAGGGAATCTCAGCCAACACACAGACCGAGAACCAATCGAAGCCGTGCAGAAGGAGGAGAAAAAGCAAACTCACTAGCTGAATGATAGTGGGAGGAAAGGCACGCTCACAACCTCGCTCCCTCTCCGTCTCATGCAGATAAGACACGACTTCAAACTGCACTCGAAGCTAACCCTTCAAATCGCTGCAAGAGGAGTCCTGCTCAGAGCTTTCAGCATATCTCTCACATGCAGTCTGTCCACGCAGGAGTTCATCAGGGGTGAATTTAAACTATGAGGTTTTACAAGGTAGAAAGTAGGGCCAGCTGGAGCCTCTTCCTCCTGACATTTTGGAGGATCTTCAGCCATGTAAACACACATGTGCACAGGTGTGTGCATGTA
The DNA here is from genome assembly GCF_000690725.1 of Stegastes partitus. NCBI lineage: Eukaryota > Metazoa > Chordata > Actinopteri > Pomacentridae > Stegastes > Stegastes partitus. Next base: position 855,095 of record NW_007577800.1, on the reverse strand, counting down.
GGAGCCAATTTCAGCACCAAAAAATGCATTTAAAAACCCATATTTAGAGCAAAAACAACTTAACAACTTACAGCTTAAATGTAGGTTGCACAAATGCTCATAACATTGTCAGGGCTGCATTTTTCTAAACTTGTGATGCAGATTTATCTATTTTAAAGACAGCTACTTTGCAGCAAGGAGTCATGTGACAAATGTCATGTAAATATAATGCAAAGAACAACCTGTTTTGCATAAATTATGGTGTCTACTTCAACAGTGATGAGATGGAATTTTACCACAAAGAGATTCAATAAAAATACAGATCAAAGTCAGTATACTAAAATCACCAAACCAAATACAACGTGTGTGGGACACTGCACCAGATTACAAATAATATATAGTTTATTTCTTGTATAAAAGGTTTCACTAAACATTGGTACTCTTTGATAACTTTTAGCAAATGAGCATCAACAAAACTCTGAATTACCCAAAATGTTTAGTTTTATATCTCTGAGGAACACACAAAAAGTGCACCTGCTCTAAGTCTGTGACTGATGCAGCAAAGATTAGAGCTCCGTTCACCTGCAGCACTCACTTACCTCCTTGTAGAGAGGGCTGAATCAGTGCTAGGAGGAAGAGTCCACAGAAGAGCAACAGAATGTTTCTGTTAGCCATCTCGCTCCAAAATGCACCACCCCTCTCCCGATCAGCTGGTTTTATTCTCTCCTAGCTAATTACCACTACTAGCCCCGAAGTCTCAAACGGTGGGTGAAAAAAAAAAAGAAAGACGTGAAAAAGATATGGGAGTTGGTGTAATTAAAGGAGGGCAAAGACTCTGGTTCAATGGATCACTTTGCTTTTTTCCTCCTCTATGTCTGGTGTTGCTGTTTTTATTCTGGTCACTCCTGCCAACAGCACAGACGCTGTTGCCAGCAAAGGAAAAGAGAGAGAGAGGAAAAGAGACACTCGCACAGACAGAAAGAGAGCGAGAGAGAGACCCCCCCCTTCATCCAGAAGGAATTGAACTGTCTGCCAAGCATTCGCATGGATATGGAGCGTACTTATCTGTAACAGTCAAGAAACAGAGTGAGGAAGAGCAAAGCACATACCGGGATAATTACCTGATCTCTGCAGCTCTAATTTTCAGCTCATTGGCTTTCAACGCAAGTCAGTAACATTAGCATTTGATTTTTTCTTTTTTTTTTTGCTCCTAAACAAGTCATCCAGAAAACTTTGAGGCAAGTGAGAAGAGAAAACAGCAACTATCAGCATGTGTTCGCAAAAAAAAAAAAATAGGAACAAGACATTACAGTGTCATTGGCTCCATGAATAATCTGGAAATGGCTGCGCCTGGCAATCCGTGAGTGGAAGGAAAGAAATGAGAAAGCTGTCGGCATCACACAGAGCAAAGAAACATCAGGTTTTTAGTCTAAGCGGCCACTCAGCCAAAGCGTCTGGATGATTGTCACATTTGGTCATGTCAGAGGGGTTTTAATGACTGATAGAGCTGTGCTTTCGTAAACAGGAGCTGATAGTTTTGACCCTTGTTACATCAATCTTCACACCACACGGATTCTTTATTCAGTCCACCATATGTGCTTTTAACAGGAACAGCCACATCCTTTAATATTTCTTTTATGGCTTTCCAGTGTCTCAAAGTTGTGCCAAAACAAGTCCGACCCGTATCACTACACCTTTATTTCCATGTGGGAAAAAGTTTTCGCCACATTTTTGCAAGTAAGGCAATGATGAAAAACCTCCTACTTCTATTCATTTACCAAACATACTCACTTTAGGACATCTTCATTACCTCCTGACTGATTAACCATTTCGCAGATATTAGATCAACGCAGCATTTGTAGTGGAGCTTCATCACTAACAGGATACATCCTTTCCACACACCTGTGCGCCGACTCATCTTGGCTCAACATGTCGAGCCATTACTTACAAAACACCTCACCGCCGACAGCGCTGACATTGTCCATCTTTTGTTCTGTCCTGGGACACATTTTTGGGATTTCAAGTAGAAGAGGTTGTGCAGAGGTGCTTTTTTTTTCTCTTTTACTGGCACGAGCTGCGGCCAAAGTCATTATTCTCTCAGACACAAACCTGACAGACCGGGCTGTTGCATGCATGCTAATGGCTTCTGCTTTCCAAGACACACAGTATCCTTCATAGTAGTGACGTTCACCATTAGCACTCATATTCCCTCATGTTGATTCCCTTGAAGTTATGTCAGGCATGCAAACAATATCAGCTGTTAAAGGTTTGTTCAGACTGAAAGCATATTTTCACTTGAATTATGAAGTAGAGTCATACAGCCATGGATAAGCTTGACTTTTTCGGCCAAGTAGAAATTATTTCCATTTGTGCCCAAGCATCTTCTCCGCAATTCCTGCGTCTGCTATAACTTACCTTTGTCATGCCAGTAATTTACCTCTTTAAGGTGAGTGCCAGCACACCTTTAGATGCCTATGGACAGTATACAACCTTTGTGTTCTCAGCTATTTAGGCCAGTCATAAAATAAGTCCTTTTTTTTGTAACCACAAACAAGATGTAAGAACCTACCTGATGTGTGAAAACTAAAGGAAGCAAATCATTATTGCTGGACTGTCGCACATCATGGGAAATATACGAATAGTGGAGGCAATTCTGCATTCAACTAGAAGTAACAGCAAAGTAAAAATACTCCATTGCAAGTGAAAGTCCTGTAAGAAACATCCTACTTAAGTAAAAGTACATGAGTAACAGCAACAAAATGTAGATATTAAGATATTAAAGTAAAGCCCTGGTTTGGTAACGCTGACTGATGAATTGTAATGCATGACATCATTAGATTACTAATACTGAAGTGTCAGCATGTCAGCAGCATGTTGCTGTTGTAGCTGCTGCAGGTGGATCGACTTTGAACTGTTTTATATACAGTTTTATATACGGGGACGGCGGATAAATCTAAGAGCACGTCAGATGATTAATGGCAGAGGGAAGAAGAAAAAACAAAGTTCTGATACACAAATCTGTTTTCAGTTTCTGGACTTTGTGTCTAATCTTTGATTTTTTGGTGAGATATTGGACCATTTGAGCAGTTATTGAAATAAGATCACAGGAGACATTTAGAGGGAAAAAATACTATTTGGTGAAGCTGTTAACAGCTCATAGACATCTGAAATGTGACCTGGACTACACGCTGCTTTTTGGAAGACAAAAAAGTTGGAAACCACTGATTTAATCTTTAACAATCTGTTATATTTTAGAAGCTTGCATTATCATCTATTTAGAAAAATCTTTATCTTGGAAGCTACTAAAGCTGTCCGATAAATGTAGGAAGGTTAAAAAGTACAATATTCCCCTCGGAAATGTTGAGGAATGACTGTAAAAAGTGGCAAAAAATGGAAATACTGAAGTACAAGTACCTCAAAATTGCATGCAAGTAGAGTTTTTGAATAAAATGTGCTTGAGTCACCTAAAAGTCAGATCCCAACTTAATTGCTCATTACCTAACTTGTTATTCTCAAAATGCTGTCGGGCACACAAAGGTGGCAGCACCACATGAACAAACATCACATAATTGCATGTAAACAAATAAAGTTGGGGCAGCAGGTAAATACAATAATCTGCAAGATTTGGATATTAACTCAGCGGAACAGGTTTGTTTATACGCTCACTAAATTGTTTAAATTTGATTAAACAGCTACATTTTTTTTCGCTATTCTCAGAGCATACTTAAGATGCCATTGTGTTCCTGCGTCCTACCAAACCATTTACAGCGAAAGATAACTTCAAATATTCCTGCATCATACATACTGGAATTTTAATTTCGTCAGTGAATGAAGACATCTGTTTTCTTCATTAAACTCATCAGGTACATGAAAAAAAACACACACACACCGAACAAGTCAAAAAACATGGAAAAACTGGAACTGTTCTCGACTTTTATGATTAAAGTAAATCATTAATTACAATCCAAACATCAGGAGGACACTGACCTAATGCTGTAAGATGTTTTGCATGGTACTATTCTTTCCATGTTTGATTTAAGACCAAAAAAGCCCAGCTGACGAGTCTGTTTGGGAAGTGAAAGTGTATTCTGGATGAGACCACTGTTTTTCCCCAATTTATTTGCGAGTCTAAATGTCTATTTTAGCTCATGTCTGGTATTCCTCCTTTGGCCTGCGTGCGATGGTGTTTTTGCCAAAAAAGCAGAGATTGAACATAGACTTTGGTGAAGACTGTGGAGAGGTGACACAGAACTAACTGTCATTAATTTAACTATAAACTTCTGGCTCTGTTTAACACTTATGTTTGACAAGCCGTAATTTCTTTTTGCCTTTTACCAGATGGAAAAAAAATTATTTAGAATTTATAGTTTGTGGTATAGTCTGTACAGTAGCGTTGCTTCAGTTACCGAGCGTGACCTTGGTCATGATTGAAAAATGTGCTAGATAATTAGTTTCACATAAACTTGCTGTAATTACCGCATGATTTATCAAACATTTAACTTTTTAAGTTTTAAGGGTGATTCTTCAGCCAAAGTGTTTAAATGTGGATAGAAATTAATGGAGAAACACGAATTTAATCAAGGTTTTTCTTTCGCTGACCAATCATACCAACTGATGGGGAGCCTGCTAACATAAAGCTCAAGAGGAGGATTTGCTTCATACATCTAACTCTTTCTGAGAGTTTGGATCCTCTTTATGTCACATTACATCAACTGACATGCTGCAACGTTCAGATTTTCACACTGGAACAAATACTCTTAACCAAGGATTAGAAAAGGCCCTTCTTTGAATGGCTCTGGCACAGTTGGCAAAGCATCAAAATAAAATCCACTCTGACGTTTGGCTTTTGTAGAAAGGAAATGAAGTGATAAAGATAAAGAGGTCATTGCAACAGACCCTATCAACTCACTAAAAAGAGAAGTATATTAAATTCCAAGCCACTGAGGCTGTATTCACTAATTACTTCCCTGCTCTAAAACTTAATGACCACATTTCCTCTGCTGCGGAACAATTTCAGAAAAGCCATGCAACTTAAATCACTTGGAATATCCCATTTGAGCTAACATCGGTCCACACACAGCAGGCGGTGCTCCAAAAACTCATCTTCAACACCAGATTGTTCGGATCAATCTGCTTGATTGAGTCTAAGAGAGCTGCCAGTGTTGCTATGATAGTCTAAATTGCTGGTTTAGTTTTAAATATGAACCATTTCCAAAATTTCAAACATTTTCTCCCCATCCCCTTACATTATACATCTGCCAAAGTGACACAGAAAGTACTGCAGTAAATGTTTCGATATTAGGCACAGGAGGACTTTCTGTCAGTAATAAATGTCAGGCACAATTACAGCTGAAACTGTTGCGTTTCGGTGATGTAAACTGGTCAGAGTTCGACAAGATTTGCAGGAGAGAGATAGAAATGCTGTTTTTTTCACAACAAATCTGCTTCTATACAGAATTCCGCTGCAATATCTAGTGTGTAGATGTGGAGTGGTATTTTTTACCAGCTATAAAGAAGGAATACAAAATATATTAAGTAACTGACAAAATGTTATCATTTATACAGATCAGAATTAGAAAATGCAACACCTTAAGTTGCTGGCACTCACTGGTTACACCTACATTTGTAAAGACCATGTATATCATGGCAGTCCTAAATTTTCAATGGGTCCTACAACTCTTAATTTTCTGTTATTGAATCACTGAAGCACGTGTCACAAAAGGGATTTTGATGGAGTTTAGGTAAGGACTTTGAGGAGGCCAGTCTCAAACCTAAATTCTAGCCTGATTTAACCATTTCTTTATCACTTTTGATGTCTGTTTGGGGCATTGTCTTGTTGGAACACCACACTGCATTCAAGACCCAACCTTCTGAATGACTTTTGAAGAATGAGAAAGTAATCCTTCATTGTCTTAATTTAATTTACTTTGTGTAAAGCACCAGTTCCACTGTTAGCAAAACAGCCCCAAAGCACAATACTGCCACCAGCATGCTTGATGGTAGGTTCAGTGTTCTTGAAATTACCAAGGAGATAATGTTTCTCTCCTTCAAAACATATTTCTGGCCATTGTGGCCAAATAGTTTAAATTTTGTTTTGTCTGACTACAGCACTTTCCTCCAGAAGTCCTTTTCTTTGTCCATGTGACTAGCAGCAAACTTTAAGCCTTAAGGTGCTGCTTTTAGAGGAAGGGTTCCTTCTTGCATGGCAACCTCTCAGCTCATGGCAATGTAAAACATGCTTGACTGTGGACACTGATACCTGTGTTCCAGCAGCTTCTAATTCATTGCAGACCTGCTGTTTGGTGTTTTTTTGATGACTCTTGACCATTCTGAACAGTTGTCTCAGCAGCAGGTGATAGCTTGTGATTTCTTCCTGATCGTGGCAGTGACACAACTGTACCATGCACTTTAGACTAACAAATAGCTTTTTTGCACAGACAACTTTGGGATCTGTAACTGCTTTGAAATGGCTCCAAGCGACTTTCTTGACTTGAAGTCAATAATTTGCTTTTTCAGAGTTTTGCTGAGTTCCTTTGACTACTCATCAAATGGTCCCTGTTTAAAGTGGCTTACAGGATTCACCAGCTGTAGTTAGTAGTTAAGAGGCCATGCCACTAAGAAAACTTTAGTAAGACAGATTTCTCCATTACCAAAAACAATATTTACAGTACTTGTATGTATATTTTTAACATGGCAGATTCTGTCATTGTTCCAGAAGACCTGTAATAAATCTATGAAGAATCAAAATTCGTGACTGTCTTTTTTTCCCCCAACAAGATGCATGTGTTTTATGATTCTGTCATAGAAAGTAAGACTTATAGGAGTCATTGGAAATGTAATACTGCCATGATATACATTGTCTTTACAAGTGTATGTAAATGTTTGTTCACAACTGTATATGTATGTTGTATACACTGTGGCTCCAACCCACCCACTCGCTCTCTCCAATTTACTCACACTGTATGGACATCATGTCACATGTAATGAACCCAACATCTGCTCCCTGAGCTGAAACGTGTTACCTTTACTGGTCGCATCCACAGTGAGTTGAACAACTACTATCCTGATACAGATGGTGCTGTTTTCTTGTGTAGTACTTGTAGCGTGACGGAAATCACTGTTTAACAGTTTACACATGGGCTACCATCGATACAATGAACCTTTGTTCACTGGGTAAGTGTTTACCTCTTGCTGTGGGCTGCTGCATTGGATCAGCTCTGAAGTCATCATCATGCAATAATCACAGGGTTAGGCTGGTCAGGCGTGTTGGGTGGTTCTAGTGTTTACACACTGGAATGCCAAAGCTTCTTAATCTACAGCTATACAGATTGGTGTGAAGTCAATTTACTCTGCATTTGTTTTAAGCTACCAAAAAACATGCAAAAAGTAAACCACAATAGTCAGGCCACAGATGTCGTCTCTCTTTATCTTTATGCAGTTGGAACAAACACCATCCCAGATTGGTAGATGAAGAGTGTCCCGGTGCCGTAGCAACGTCATTCTCTTAATGGCCTGTGGTGTCACCAACAAACAGACAAGTAGACTGGCCTACCTCCAAAGTGTGATACACACATCCAGACCACACTCCAGATGTGGTTTCTCTGCAGTTAGCGTTGCTCCGTACATGAAGCAGGTTCCAGTGAACATCAGATCTGAGGCCAGGCACCCAGGGAAAACTGATGAGTTCTGGTAAGAGCCAGAACAGCAAGCAGGGTGACTCATGTTTGGCATTTAATTCTTAAAGGCTACAACTTTAAAAGAGTTTTGCAAGCACTCAAGTAAAACATTCATGTCTTTGTATATATCTATTCTTCTTCAACTTTAGCAATGACATTAAATACACAATGTGTGCGTCAAATCCACGTATAGTGAAGCCAGCCTACACATTTGGCGACATATATGATGTAAAATAAACCAAAGATTTGTAATGTAGCCTTTGTTATAATGACCGTTACTGGTGAGTTAAGTTAAGATGAGTAGCTTCTCTGTTTAGTAGAGCTTACAAGATAAATGGGTTGATGAATCTAAACATTCAATAGTAGAATTTTAAAAAAGTAGAACAAAGTCTTCTTTGTTCTATTCCTGTGCTAACTTGTCAAATTGTAGTTTACATCCATTTTCTTCATTTCTTCTTTTTATGACGTTGGATATTTGAATGAAATTTTGTCATAACTTGCAGATGAATTCTTGAGTTATGGTTAAAAATGTGTTTTGTGTGATCACAACGACCTCTGACTTTCAACCACCACTGATTCGTTCGTTTTTGAATTGTGAAGTGAAGGTTTGTGGTAAATCTGCGGAAATATGAAGAAGCTCGAGAGATACCCCACTCGTGAGAATGAGATGGAGGAACAACCCAAAAAACACAATGCTCCTGGCCTCAGCTGTCATCGGCATGGAAGCATAATAAACAAATAACGAACAGTAATTAATCATACCATCCTTTAAGCATGACTCCAGTACTGACACAACCATTTCCATTATATTTTTTTGGGAGGGGTACCAATAAAAAAAAGCTACAAATGTTTTCTCTGTTGGTCCTTGTGAAAAGCTTTGGGTTCCACACAGCACATAGGAGCGTTATGCACAGTTTAGAGTCAGGGTTTAGAGGTCAGGTCAGTCAGCCATCAACAGCATTTGTAGTTTTGTTAAATTCAAATAATAGGAAGGTCAGCAAGTCCAGAAGTAAAATAAAATGTACTTGTTTTGCATATTTTAAACAGAAAGGCAATTCAAAGTGTTTCACATGAAGCATTAAAATGTTGAAAAAGAAATCAAATCAAATCAAATGTCTTTATAAAGCGACACTGAAGCATTCAAATTTAAATATATAGTATAAAATAAATACAAAAACAGACAATGCAAGCTAAAGTTCAGACACATTTAAGCCAAGTTTTATAGAATATGTATGAGTGGGACATTTATTAGAAGCAGTGGAAAAAACAACAGCTTTTAGCTCAATGGGTTTTTTTTTTTTTAAATGTCTACAGTTGGGGCAAATCCAAGTTAAAAGTAACTATTACAAATTAAAGCAACTTCCTATCATAAATTTTTGGAACCAGTAAATTATCTAAACTATCATCTTTAGACTATGGCTTCACTTATAAAGAATATTTTTATAGTAGTAAATTTAAAATGATACGTAACTAAACCTATTCTATTTATTGCATCAAGCACAATTTCTGAATCTGCACAATGATTTACACTGCATCAGTCAGTTACAAAACATGCTATTGCCTGCGTCACCTAAAAGATCTCACTTTAGCTCTTTTTTATCTAAAAAAACAAGAAAGCTGTGTTTACAGCATATTGCTATGCCAATCCCTCGTGAAAAGGAAAGCTTACATATTTGTAGAATGTTTCATTTTTGCCTTATCTGAGAATTTTCTCAGGCTCTCTTTGGGACTCAGGGACTGAAAAATCCGGCACCGTGCCACTTAACAGTGAAAGAGAGTGTAGGCAGCAGGATTCATGAGCAACATAAAATGTTGATGAAACAACTTTTCATCATGTCACTTGGTGTCCAGCAGGAGACATGCTTAGGATGCCATAACCATTTAGTGAGTTGCTAACAACATTCTGTTAAGCTGTACATAAGACATGGGAACACCAGTTAAGTGAGGCCAAAATTATCGGCATTCCCATGCATTTCACCAACTTTTCCCAGCTTTAGAAGCCCTGCAATCATCAAGGAACAGCAAAAATAAAGCTTCCTGCTTCTACAGATCAAAGTTATATTGATACAAAATAAGTGAAATTCAGTTGCAGTTAGTTTAACCCGACTTCTCTGGGCTCAATTAAGCGCGGTGGCACTCATTTCCGACAGGCACACTAACACACTTCCTTAACATTGTTATAACTTCCTCATGTCACCGATAACGGAACTGTTGGAACCAGCTCTGTGGCCAAGAGAAGGGAGTTCACATGCGATAAGTGCTAAGTGCCATATTTTAAACAGTGTGTTAACATGAATCAACGGCATTTTCATAAATATCCTTCAAGGAAACACTGACAAATGGAGCCAATGCACAGATAAGCCTGCAGGTTCTCACACCAAGTCAAAGTGAGTCCCACCCTCAAAGCAGACACCTTCCAAAGATATGGTTGTTCAAAGTTATCCAAAGTATTCATAAAAAACCACTTACAAAATCCTACTGATTCATTCAAGAAAAGTACTTTTACATTCAAATAAACCTCTGTCTCTGTTTCTATCCTTTACTTTGCATCCAATCCTCATCCATGACTATGTAGAGTGCTTAGTACAAATAATCATCAGATCTAATAGGATCATAATATGCACGTGTGTCCACACTGACAATCATATACATGTGTGCATCTACAGAAATACAGAATGGAACGGCTGGAATCTGCATGTCAAGAGATTCTTCAGGAAGCCTTACAGCACAAGCTGCATGATCTAACCACTAGGGGGAAGAAAGAATCCAAAACAAAACTCCAGCAACAGGTTGTCTTGTGGATAATGTGTCAGCAAACACTTTACTACATGCATATCAAGCGGAAATATAATTTCACAGGCCGGCTTTTAGCCAGTGACTGAGAGGGGAGACCTGCAAGTTTGTGATGCCAGAGCTATGTTGAATCGCACAAGTAATATAGACAAGACAAACAACGATATGGTGTGAGGAATCAGATTATCAGTGGTGTTGGTGGTGAGTGGATGGCTGAGAGGTGTTTGTAAGTGTTGTGAGTGAGAAACAAATGAGAAAAGAACCGAACTCAAGTGGTCTGGATCCTAGAGAAGAGAGAGAAAGAGACAATGGTTAGATGTGGCTGAAGTAACCTGTGTAGAGGCCCACACAGGTGCTCTAAGATCAGTCAAAGGACCCTCCCAGCTTGTAGACAGCAGCAGAAGGAACCAGCTAATAGAGCAGGAACAAGGTTCTACTGAGAACCTCGACATCATACAGATAGTAATACAAATGAAAAGTTCTATTTTTTTTAAAACCATATTTCCATAGAATCAAAATTCAAACTTTACTGTTCAGACTTTACCCATAATGCCATGCTTTCCATGCTACATCTTCTACCATGTCCCACCAACTCTGCAACCTTGGTCCTAGAGAGGCATTTTAGGAGGATAAGGAACAAAGACAAGCAGAGGAGAGCAAAGGAACAGGTGATATTAAACAAGTTATCACCTGTTTACCTGAGTTAATCTACTGTGCATCTGCAGTGACAATGTTTGAGCCCTTAACATGGCATAAATCTAAACTGTATGGTTGAAAAAATAGAGCACAAAACATCATTATTTGTTTTGGGTTCTGCAGTGGCTTTAGGAATATGAGTGGATTACAGTCAGTAAAAACCATCAGGCCCAAAACTCCAGAACCAATGTAAACAACCAGTGCCTGCACCTCTTTTTTAATGACTAAGTAGTTAAGTTTATATTTATTAAACCTCTTTAAAAAGAAACTCGCAGGGCAGCCCCAGCACCCACTTGGCTGGCATCTGTCTGCAGTTTTAATGGCTGGTCAAGGTGTGGTGCCACTAACACTAGAGCTGAACACAACAGAGCCTTTACACCTTCAAATGCCTCCTGACTTTGAGGGTTTCAGACAAACTTAGCTCTGGCCTTTTGCAAAACTGTCAGCAAGAAGTATTCATAAAACTCCCAATAAGAATCTGAAAAAGCCGGCAACCACCCACTTTATCAGACACTAAAAAGCGGCAGGGGCTTGTTCTGTTTAATGTACATGCAGTATTGATTGCAGCAAACTCTTATTTTATTCCTGCTTTAGCTGCAATACCTTGCAATCTTTTGCACCGATTTTGAAACTAAAACAATGAGATAAAAGCTACCAAAACTGATGAGAACTACACATTGCGATCCTCAGTCTCAGTGGAATTCAGAGTTCCTTTAACACGGCAACGAGTAATTTAATTTAATGATCATATTTAAAATACTGCTTAATTCAGTTTTAAGTACTGTAATGAGGACAATCATCGAACTGACCTCAAGATGTACATATTTCTCTGCACTGCAAGGTCTTCAATAAATCAATATCATTGTAAAAGGTGTGTCGATCCAAGCTAAAACAACTCAGACATAATGGCTCTTAATGAGAGATAACTGTATACTCAATCATGGCAGCCAGATTCCAGTATCAACAGAGTAAATGATGGCCATCAGCCCTGAACAAGCGTCACAGAAATGAAGAATAGATAAATACTATTTTGAAAGGGGGAAAGAAATCTACTAAAATAGTTCCTCCCCCTATGGTATATCAAATAATAAAGAGTCAAAGACCTGTCACCAAATAACAGGGTATTATTTTCTGTATTTAACTATGAAAGCAGCTGTTTGTATAATGTAGTCTAACTGTTTTGATATAATGTCAATCAATCACTGACAAATTAGACAAATGCCTAATAATGGCTATCAGGCTTCATATTGATTTGATTTCTTGAACTGACAATGTGTGAAAGTTACAAGCTTTATAATTGCATGAGACACAAAACAATCACATATAACACATTGATCAACCTTGACACTAAAACTACTGACAGTTGAATAATCTTGTTCCAGTGGCACCTGTCAAGGGTCTGTATATTAGGCAGCAAGTGAACAGTTGAAGTTGATATGTTGGAAGCAGAAGAAATGGGTAGATGACTGAGTCAAAACATCCTCAAAATATCAGGTCTTGTTGGATGTTCCTGGTATGCAGTGTTTACCAAAAGTGGCCCAAAAACAGACAATCAGTAAAATGGAAACATCGTCATGGTCAAAACTCACTGATATGCAATGGGGAGCAAAGACTGGCCCATGTCCCATAGAATACCTGCTGTAGAACTGGTTGCTAAACACTCTACAAAGGTGTCAGAGCACACTGTGTCTCACAGCTTGCTGTGTGGGCGGCTTCATAACCTCAGACTGCCCATGTTGAACCCTGTCCACTGCCTGAAGCACCTATAATGAGCATGTGAGTGTAAGAGAACATGGAGCGATGGAAGAAGACGGCCTGGTCTGATGGATAACGTTTTCTTTTACCTCATGTGGATGGCATCTTCCAGGACTTAAAACATCTGCTGCTAATGTCTTGGTGCCTGATACCATGATACACCTTCAGAGGTGTTGTGGAGCCCAGATCAGGTGGTTTTTGGAGAGCTACAACAAACATGGCTTGAAAGACAATTTGGCAAAGACTAAAGGTGCTTTCAGACAAGTGAGCAGTTGCTGTTGTGGTTGCTGGCATATGCCCTCCTGCTCGTCCAATTGTTGCCCGTGCCTTACCCTGTACTTTTCTATGTTCGTTTTCTTCTCACCGGTTGTGTCTTCAGGCAGTCTACAGACTCTTGCACTTTTGCCCTTCATATTATTTTTTTTAGAGTCTCTGGTAGCTGTATCTGCTTTCTCTGGGTCGTGACAAGAAAAATTTTAATCAAATGATTTAACAGAATACACACTTTTTTATATGAAAGAAAAATGGGAACCAGAGATTAATACAATATGAAAGACAAGATATGGGGAGATTTATGTGCTGGCTGACATGTGAAAATGTGACTTTTAGGACTCCAGTAATAGTGTCAGAGCTCGACAGAGGCACCACAGCAGCTCTGTGCTCAAGGATCATTCTCATATTTTCTGGGATTGTCCAGCACTAAAGGAATCTGGCAGAACATGAAAGAGAAGGTGAAAAAGATTATCCACTAGATCCAGTATATATTATTCTGGGAGGATCTCATAAGGACATAAACAGCAAAGACCAAAGCTATATTTTACAGATTCTTCTTTTTTTTGGTAGACATAAAGACTGAATGACAGAATTTCTCTGGCATCACTCAGAGTAAGTTTACAGTCCATGACCATATACATTATTTCTTATTCTGAATGATAATATATCCCTAAAGTCATTCATATGTTCAGTTGTAACCACATCATGCATTCTTCTTAAACCATTATATCCTGGTAAAACTGGAAAGTTATTACTGCCGTACAAGTAGGAAAACTGCAACAAAACAAGTTCTTCATCCACTGTAAGGTAGAGTGAAGAGAAAAAAAATATTAAAACTTCTGTGTATATGGGACTAGGAGACTTTATTTATGTAGTTTGTCTTACTTTATGTCTTATGTCTTGCATATGCCATTATCCTGCTGCGAGGAAAATTGTATTGTACTAATAAAAAACAACCACCAGTACACAGTAAAATGGTTGCTGTGCAAAGCTGATTATTAGTCACACAGTCAGCAACTGGCCTTTTTCATTTTTAAAAATCTATTTAAAACATTCCCTTTCCCTGTATGTATTTTTTGACAACATAAAACTGATCATCTAAGACAGTCATAAAAGCATACAGGCCTGCTCTGTACACACTGTCTGCTCTGTTAAAGTCTCTCTCTGATCATTGATTAAACCCTCAAAAACCCTTCTGTCTGTATCAAAGTTACATCTTTAGAAGTTTTTTTTTTCCTTTGAAAATGATCCTTTCCTGCCTTAAAATAGCTAAAATGCAACTCTACACCATTTTCCTTCTAGACAGTGCAGATTTATGAAGTCTCTGTTTCCACTCACTCCTTATGATTTGCTGCAGCTTGAGCACACCAGCTCATCTATGACTCTGCTCAAATACTGTAAAATACTCTATGCTTCACTTTAGAAACTTGCAATAATGGATAAATTCAGCTATACATGTTTGAACCAGAAATCAGCTCTGAACAAGAATACTGATATAGAAAGAGAAAGTTGAACCCTGCAAGCTGACAGGACTCTTCATTATGTTTGTTATATATGAAACCCAAGAAGTCTGAGTCCATGTTTTTAGGACTGTCAAGTTGGAAATGCTCTGCCACGTTTGCTTATTTCACTCATTATGTGTCTTCCAGCTATAAGAAACAACATATGGACATGTTAATTAGGTAAAATCCTTGATTTTTACCAGACGTGCTCTTCATGAAGTCAATACTTTACATAAATTGAATGCCATGTTTGAGAAACTGACTGACATATTGAATGGAAAGTTGATTTTAGATTTTCAATACCAGAGTAAAAAAAATCATTAATAATCTTGCCAAAGTTTATATGAGGCCTCATCAGTTTGCCAAATGAAGCCATTACCTTTACTCTGGTAGTTCTGTGCAGGTTTATTGCCAGTTTTATTGCCCATACATCAACAGAACTTCCAAGAAATACTCCTTTTTATATTAAAAACACCCAAACTTTGGAGGGTGGCCACTCAATTTGGCTAACTCACAGTGCTGAAGCAACATTTTATGTTTGGCTGGACTTCAGAATGTATTTTATACAACAACCAGTAGCTCGCTTAGTGTTTGTGTGGCATATAAGCAATATATTAAGACAGTCTTCAGTTCTATCCTTTCACAGAACACAGCAGAGGAGCAAAGCCATTTGCTGCAGAAATTCAGATCTGTATCCAAACTTTAATATCTAAGGAGGCCACTGCTTTACCAGTCACACTCTGCTGATTGATGCGCTCCAATAAAGCCAAAGCAAATGTTAATTTTATACAAATTAATAATAACACTATTTCTTTAGAGCTGTAAATTCATGGAGAAAACTCGAGTCCAGAACAGCTTATCTTTGATCGTCTGCAAAATACTCAAAGGCGCCACAAATTTCATCCCAGCCCTCCAGTCTTGTGATAATTCCAATTTGCACAGCTTAGCATTGCAAAATATGCACCCCTGTTGTCAATTACAACTCCTCTTCTCAGATGTCCCCTGGAGATGCAGTGCGTAATTTAGACCATGCTCAAGAATAATAGCGCACTGAGCAAGTCTCTGAATTAGTCTGGACTCCAAACACAACTATCTGAGTTGTACAGTAGTCTCCAGCAGAACTTTTATTTGAGAGATTATCCAGTGCTTTCTACTAACATGCTGAGGCTTTTTTCTTGTCTGGCTGTAGCATTTAGTTTCATTCAGAAAGTTCTAATGTCATTATTTCTGCAGTTGCTTTAAATCAGAGATACTAGAGGCTGCTTTCGTGAGAGAGATGGAAGTTTTTAGTCTTCAAACTGAAGTTTACTTAGTCTACCAAGTGTCCTAACTTTGCTGTTTGCTGTGCTTTTTTAAAACCAACTTTCTTGTGAAAACCTTTTGAACTCACAAGTGCCAATACTGAATGATTGTTCATTTGAAGACAGAGTGCAACATTAAAACATGTGATTATTATCCTAGTTGCATCTAAGCCTAGTTCTTTTCCAGCTAAGTGTTCTATTTGTATTTATTTATATACCATTACACATTCAAAAATCTGTTTCAGTCCAACCTTTTGCAGACTAAAATCGCCCACACAAATATTTTCCACATTTGGATTAAACTACAAGAAGCGGCTTATATTATCACTTAATAAGTGTGGTATTATGGCAGAAACTGAGACTTTAAAGTTCATATTTGGAGATGTGTCTGTGATGATGCATGGATATAATTTTTTTAGAAGAGACAGAAAGGATTTTGGAGGTGGGGAGGCTTTCTATGTCCACAGTCACATGGCAGATAAAATTAATTATGATCTACTCTTGCCATAAATCAAACTATTTTGGTTAAAAATCAGCCACATAGACTATTACTACAGATGTCCTTATGTTAATGATGTAATATATGTATATTGAATGAATGTCTGCATTATCAGAGCTTAACAGTTATTTTAGCGGCAAAAAACAAAAGATTAACTGAAAAGAAACATCAAGTCCCCAAGGAGTTCTTGTTATGTATGATCTACCATTTGTCTTGTAAATCATTTTATGCAGATGACTCCATTACCTATTTAGCTGATAAGTCATGTGAATTGAATACAAATAATTAAATGAAAGCAGTAGTGGAATGGATTAATTGTGAACATTTAAAAGACAAATATTACTTTCAGTCGGGACAAAGTATATGCTAAGTTCTAAATCAAAGTTAGAGTACAGACAAATAACATGTTAAAAGACCAAGTTGAACATAATGAACTATCAGTGTGGATTGTCAGTCATCCGGGTCACGGTAATCCTAAGTCCTTCAGTAACAGGCAACTGTCCTTCTTCTTTGTTGTGGAGGATGTTTCAGCTCTTATCTATGAGGCTTCCAAAGTTCTGAGTGTTAGGAAGTACCAGGTATTTATTCTCAGCTCTAACTCAAATCACACAAGTTCATAAATCGTCCGAGACTCAAGTCTCATTCATGACCAGAAACATGACTCCAGGTGTGAATGGTGGTGAAACTGCCTGGGGAGGAATGTCAAAACTGCATTGCAAGTGTCTGATAAGTGGCGCCATAACCCACTTGGAACAGTAATCTCTAACCAGGGAGTTTTTCGGACTACAAAACTAAATTTTAAGATTTCTGCCTGAGTGACATCAGATAGATTTCCTTTGGCAATGGTGGTGAAGACAACACTTCCCATGACCTCACATTAAATTTTTGATTAACTGTGAACATGTTTGACTGATAGTTAAGGAAGCTAAACTGAAGGCCTAAATTAGACAAAATTTCAACCTTTTTCGTAGATGGGAATGTAATTAAAAGGTTAATTTTCCGATTCTGGCATTTATAGTCGAGTCTGTCTGTATAACGATGAGTAGAGTAAAAAGAGAAATTAGAGAGTGTGACAGTTGGATTGGGGCAAAACTACATATATGCAAGTGTACAGTATGTGAACGTACGCGTGTAGAGATGTAGCTGTATGTGTGCAAAATATTATTGGGGGGAGAAGGAAAATAAAGCAAGTAAACAAAAGATTTTTAAAATGATGAAAGCCAAAGGGCAGAGGAACAGGATTGGCAGGTCTAGCCTCATGCAACATGAGGGATAATTAGGCCACTGGATCAGCAGTCCAGCTACATAAACATAACCTCTTATGTTCCATTTCCTTTTTCTATTATGACATTTCAGATGTGAGGTAAACTCCACTTTGAGATGTCCCAGAACTTAGGGCAGGCACAATTCTTGGTTTGTCTTTGCAGAACCATCCCTTTGACAATTAGAAAGGATCTTTCGAAGGAGACTTGTTGGTCTACGCAGGTTTTTTTAATAAGCCGTTATGTCAGCCCGTCCATGCTCCCCTGCACCAAACAAACCTTTGCTCAAGGTTGCAGTTAGCTTTATGTGAGTGAATGTGGTTAGATTACGCAAACAAAATGAATTTTTGCAAGCCAGGGAAATACTTCACTTTATGTTTAATAAAAAAAAAAGAAGAAGAAAAAAAAAAGTTTAAAATGGAAACATGTAGTAGCAGTTTCATAGTAGAAAAAGTCTTCAGTGTGTGATGGGAGCTGAGCCCAGGTTATAAAGCATGTCACACTAATCAGTCACAACACCACATTTCACTGGGCTGTTTCTGTGATTTACAGCTACTTTTACTGTGGCAGCTACTTTTTTCATCACCCTTTGTGCCTGCATTTGCCACTCATTTCACAAACTTACAGGAGAACAGACTGTTTTCAATTCTTTTTTTTCCTTATTATTACAAAAGGCTTTCTGATTGATGAAACTTGACCTGTTGTTTTGTTCCTATACAAACTGCAGCACAATGCTGCGAGGCACATTTTTCTAATGAATTTCTGTTCCAAGTACACAATTCAGCCAATACTTACTGGCACTGCTATTTTGACAGACTTTAGGGGTGGCAGTGAAAGAAAAGGCTTAAGAGTGAACATTTCCTCATGAAACAGATGCACTATTCAACAGCAGGGGCCTTTTCCTGACAATCCCATTGACACATTGTTGCAGTGGTCCCACATTCTTAAAGCTATAAGCTGGCCTCTTAATTTCTGGATGTGGTTCTTGGCATGAAAAGATGGATGCTTAATGGGGCAAAACCACTGCGTCATGTCTGTGATATGTCCACTGAACATGCTCAGGAAGGGTTTGGCATTATTGTTCTGTATGCGAGCTAATTAAATAAGCGGTGCCAGCTTAGTGAGAATGTAGGCACCGGAGAAACAGAAACAACCCCCCCCACCAAAAAAAATCATTCTCTGTTACGCCAGTTCTCCTGAAGTGCCTCTTGTTCTCTTGTTTTTCAGCAGCTGCGCTCGCCTGGGAGGGAATGACGAAAGGAAAATGTGAACTAAGATGTGCCCAGGATGTGCCAGCTTTTCCCCCCTTTTGTTTTTTTTTTAAGAAACCAATGTCGCTCTTCTCCATATTCTAAAAAAAGTTTATTGTCATGTTCTGCGAGGCCACCGTGAGCTGCTGCAACAGGTGGCACACATTACTTTGTTGAACACTCGTAATTGTTGTAAAGGCGCATTTGGGTGACAGTGGAAATCCAAAATCCAAATGCAACCAACTTCTGTTACCAACAAACAATCTGCTCATGATTTAAAATACAACTTTATGTACGTGTCTGGGTCCAGCAAAATGTTTGGTCTATTTAATGCTTGATCTGAAACAATGTTTAGGTGAAGTGTACGTGTCAAAGCAACATCCATATGAATGCCAGAACCTGCAAACTTCCCAGCATTGCTTTTTAATGAGATGATAGTTAAATAAATGGCTTACTGATTGACTAGAGAAACAAGCTCTATACGTCAGTCAGAAACTCAAAATGGCATGTGTGTTTGATTTCAGGATTCTAAATATTTTGTCATTTTAGTGATACTGAATACACAAGCTTGAAGAATTAAGAATCTGTGCACATTCATGTGTAAATACATAAATATACAGTGGAGCATATTTGTCTTGAGGTTTACCAAGTTAAACATCCACTGGCATCAGTTTTCTTATGCCTGTGTTGCTTCCAGTGGTGGGTTTTTTATGGCTTCCCTTTCTAATAATGTGACACCACATTTCTCAGCGACAGAAAAAGCAAGAGCAGATCCTCCCAGCAGTCGCACCATGTCCAAGAAAGTCCAAGAAAAAAGCATTACAATGGCTTGTGCTTTGTGGCTTTTTTCAGGTATTTATTATTGGGGTTGTGTTGCTTTCGCTGCCAGGCCTGTTTTAGAAAGCCCCTCTCAACATCAAGCACTCAAGCTGAGTTTTATAGATATATTTTCTAAACTTGCACCAGGAACTCATTTCTGTTTTCAACAAAAAACTTCATGCTACCCTAGACAAGTTAGATTCAAGATGTGGCAGGCTCGATGGATCCAGACTGCCACATCAATGGATAAAATGGACGTGCTTCAAAAGTAAAAGCATATTTGGATATTGTGTTGCTTAATGATTCCTTTGGTAAAGAGGAAAAATATCAGAAAAGCGCAATTTTACCAGCTTAAACTGAAATGAATGCTGACAGACATCTTATCTGAAGCCACATCGATGTTGGGAAGCACAAAATACAATGACTCCGAAATCAAAGCTCTGCAAAACCATTAGAGCGACGTACATGAGGCACAAGACGTGTCATTAGACGGGACCTTTGCTAAATATACCATGGTGTCTTCACGCTAACTTAAGTCATTTCTCAAATCATATCCAGGAATACAGATGCGAGGTTTTCAGCGAAGATGTGATTATTCTTGTCATCACTGTCTCTATCCAGCTGGATGCGATTTCGGTTGGTGTTTTTTGACAACTGGCAACTGTCCTGCTTGACATCACCCTGAGCCAATCAGGAGCAAACAGGGAAGGCCGCAAGAATGCAATATTAATGGACACCAGCTTTTGAATATTCGAATATCAGTAGGTACACGGCTTGAGCGCAATTATCTGTGCTTGTAGAAAAGCTTGAGGCGGCCAGCAGAGCACATCTGCAGTGGTGGCTGCTCCTGTTCTGTTTTATCTAATCTGAGGAGTGTTGGGTGGCCTGGTGGGCTGCAGGGCCTGAGCTGGTATCTGGCTATTCTCAAAGGTTGTGAGCATGCAAACGGTCAGCGGTAAGAAGAGTAGTTTCACCACCTACAGTACAGAATTATGATTTCATAGTTTAAAACATAAACAGCAATTTGTTAACGTTCAAAACATTTTTTTGGTCACTTAATCAGAAACTATTCCTGAAGGTGCACTTCATCACACTCAAAGGAGGCAAATAAATCAAGTTAGTTCATTTTCACGCAAGCTGCTTTTTCATTCTATCACTCATATTCATTCATTAAAACTTCTACTAAATTATATTAGACAGATGAAAGAATTCCTTCAGTGTGAAGCAACAAGTGCTCTTTTGTTGTTGTTTTTTTGCTTCCTGTCCTTGCTTTTGCATTGGATTTTTTCTTTTTAACATTTACATTTAGGCTTTTCGGGTTATATGTAAATGAGATGGCGAGGGACTAAATGGAGAGGGGTGGGCCTCAAATAGCTTGGCACCACAATACCTCACAGTCAGGGCAAGTCTAGTAATAGGTTTAAAATCTATGCACAAGGATGGGAACTTTCAAGGAGCTCTGTGCATTTGCATGAGAGACTGCATGTTCCCACCTACATGAGCAGAGCCAAATCTGCAAGTAGAGAGAGGCAGCTTCTTGATAGAAGACTGCATCAACTTCACAGGTATTTACTGTGAAGATTACATGACTGTAAGGCTGTGGTGAGGAAGAGACCCTGTATGAGGTCCTGCCACATAAACACAATTAAAGAGGGTAGTGAAGGGTGGTGATATGGTGCAGAAAATCTTCATTTATCCATGCGTTTACTAATTTAACAAAATATTTGCAAAAATTGCTTCAGATGTGAGCCATGTGCAGCAAGTTCTTAAATGTGGAGGGATCAGGGGACATTCTTAGGAAAATGTTCTGGAAAATGATATCACAGCAGTTTTTGATAAAAACCATCATCCTGGTCGGTGTTTTTCATGTTAATGCGACTCTGTATTTCTACCAATATTCATAAAATCTATAATCTGTTTTTAATCATTTCTGGGGCTCTGTAAATGTGTGTCTTTACTGGATAATCGGTTTTAATCTTTCAAACTAAGAAGGGTTTCTTCTTGTTCCATCTGCACATCGCCTCTGGTAATAATAAAACATTTACCTTTGTTAATAATGTGCATCCTTGGCAGTTTGCTGGGAACTTTGCGTGATATTCATGTTGCCTGAACAGTGCCATATTTTGAAATAAGAACATAGGGATTTTATGTCGACTTAATATCTACCAGAGGGTCAGTAAATCACTTAATAGCTTGTCTCAGAGTCACTGGTGGAACACAACTGACTCATTTGCTGGCAATGCCTCTCTCAACAAATACTGTCTGACAGGCATATTATGGATAAAATAAAACCTTCCCTGGCATGATGAGAAATAAACCCTAAAGAAAATTCATAAGGCTCTCATTGAATGGAAGTAAAGAATGCAACCGGACATCTATTCGGGAAAACCAAAAAAAAAATAAAAAAAAATCAACAATCCCAAACAAAAGGAGAATGTGTTTTTGGCCCACTGAGAGATGATGACAGTCAAAAGGACTTCCTCATCTGATATTTAGATCTTTGGCAGGACAGCAGAGCACCTGGAACTTTACTTTTGTAAATAAATTCAACTTTACAAGTCATGCTGAAATGTTACTTCTGTTTCAAGAATGACTAAGCTAAGAAACCACAGACAAGAGGCCCAATGATAAAAAATACAATAAAGAATAAATAGGTAAACTTAATGTATTATCCTCATACACATAAACTGATCATCAGTAAACCTGACGTGTTACTAGAAGATGGGCGCCCTCTCGTTTTAAAGGGATGTACATGGTAAGCGTCAATACATTCTAAAATGTCAGTAAGGGTCCACTACTTCATTAAATGGTTGCAACACTTAAAAAAATCTAAGTTGTTGATTTCGCTAAACTATTTAAGAGGCATACACAATTTTGATGAGTTGGGCTCACATAATATTGTTGGAAGTCGCACTAACTTAATATTTTGTGTAAACTAGAATTTCTGCTGAGTTGATCTAAAACCAAATTCAGGTTGATGTAACTTAATATAATTGGTTTGATAACTTACTGGCACTGCTGTTGCTACTTATTCTTCAGCTTGAGTGCAGAACTTCATCTTAACCTCCTATCTTAACATGGCTGCAGACTTTCAGACAGTTAAGACTTGTGATACATTTGAAGAGAAAAAGGTGATTCTTTGAACTCAATGTACTTTGTTGAGCTTAATTTTGTTAGGTGTTAACTCAAAAACACTGAAGCAAACTGTAAAATTTGCATCAAAAAAGTGTAGGCAGACTTCCGTAAAAAACAAACAAAACAAACAAACAAAAAATATGGAAAAATTATTGAAAATACTCTTAGAATTAGGAGAACCTCCAGGACACCTGGGGATATTCAACGAACCTTGTTTGCAGAATTAACAGCTCAATTCAGAAAAGAGGTTGTGTTTTCAACTCAAAAGGACCTTCTGAAGTATTTTTTTGTATAGCTACAATGTAGACTTTTACGTTTAAAATTTAGTTTTATTATAACTCTGCACATTACAATATTTCAACATATGTATGATATAATCACATTGGTTCATTTTAAGATAGATGAAAAACAAGGCCAAAAGTATGATAGTGTTAATGAAACATTTTTCTTAAATAATTATTACAATCAAAGCTTCCAAAATGAACCTCAAACCCCACAAAACAGGATTTCTTGAGTGTCCTCTGCAGCAGCAATTCCTTGAGAACCATCTCACACACCACAGGTTCCTCCACGATAGCAGTGGTGAGGAACCCCACAAAGAACCACAATGTTCTTGAACTTCTAAGAGTGCACAGCCCTCCCTCTGCAGATCTTTCCTCTCCACTTTCCCAACCCATCCCACCAGACCAGCAAAGACATATGCATGTGCTTTGAAAAGTCGTAAAATTCAACATTAACTTGTGACTTCAAAGATTGAAGCCCCACTCTGACAGAGTCCTGTTTATCCCATTGCACCAGCACATCCTCGGCCCACTGTGGGCTTTGTTCTCTTCATACTCCCACCTGATCAGGGTGAAAAGTCCTGCGATTGGCTTAAATCTCCCATCAGGGACTAGCTTTTCTAAAGCCTGAAAATGGAGCCAAGTGGAAGTGCAGCAATCTAGTTTCCACTCAGACCACTTGAATTACAATATGCTGAAAGGTTATTATGGAATTTTTGTGCAATGATGCCAAAAAAATACAGCCTAGCCAGATTTAAATGATGCTCTGTTGGTACTAAAGGGCCCAAAGTGTGCCAAGAAAATATCTCCCACTCTATTACACCAGCAGCAGCAGCCCGAATTGTTGATGCAAAGCAGGTTGTGTCCATGCTTTCCTGTTGTTTATGCCAAATCCTGACGGCACTATCTGAATGTCACAGCAAAAACTGAGACTCATCCGACCAGGCAACATGTTTCCAATCTTTCATTGTTAAAGTTTGGTGAATCCATGCCCACTAAGACCTCTGTTTCCCACTCTTAGCGGACAGGAATGTTTCTGTTGCTGTCGCCCATCTGCCTCAAGGTTTGATGCTGTTGTACATTCAGAGATGCTCTTCTGCATATTTACAGACTACAAAAAGGGAGGCAGAGCAGACTGATTATTTCACAGCCTTTTATTGTGCAACAGACTAACATTTCAACACTACTTTGTCTTCATCAGTGTCAAAATCAAGCTGAGAAGCATCCGTTTCAGCTGCATTTTGCTGGAAGATGGACCGAAAAGGCTGTTTTTAGATACTCATCTGTGTTCCTTGAGTGGAAGAAAATGTCTTGTTGACGGCACAGGTCAGAGAAGAATGGCTGGACTGGTTTGAGCTGATAGAAAAGCAACAGTAACTCTAATAACCAGAAATTCATCACTCACTGGATGTTTTTTTTCCCCTCTGTAAAACCCTAGGGATGGTTGTGCATGAAAATCCCAGTAAATTAGTAGTTTCTGGAAACCAACCTGTCTAACAGCACCAACAAAGCCACATTCAGTGTCACTTATATCACCTTTCCCCTCTATTCTGATGCTTAGTTTCAACTACATCAGATCCCACTGACATCATCTACAGGCCTAAATACACTAAGTTTCTGTGACATGACTGACTAGATATCTGAGCAGTTCAGTTGCTTGAATATTGATCACTGCACACTTTCACTGAATTTTGTGATTCTCTGTCAAAATCAAAAGTTAAGATTTTTATTGTTAGTAAAATTTTGCATAGTGTACTATAATCGAATTTATTATCCAAAAACCTGAAGCAAGAAAAGGTAGTTCAACAGAATCGCAGGTCTTCTAGTGAATAGGTTCACGATGAACTCTAAACATGGGTCACTGCTGCTATGGTCCACTTTGTCAACACTCACTGACCTAATTTTTTGGCTTACTGTGGCTCCTGCCATGTTTTTTCCTCATACTACTCCCAAAGTTATCACTGGTGCAGTTTGACTGCTTTTCGTCCGTTGTAATCAGCACCCTCAGCCTCTGTGGCCTGATCTGTCAGTGCTGCTCAGCTCTGAGAGGCAGTGGAAGCTTGAAGGATTGTTGGCTGACAGATGACTTACACATGGTGGATTATCAGTATAAGCCCCCATAACAGCCTGTTGGTTTAACTGCCACTATTTATTGCAATGGAAAAATACACGCTGTCAAACATAAACTGGTTGGTTTTGTTGCTAATATGATCATAAGAAATCAATTTAAACGACATAGTTAGTGGTAAATGAACATGTCTACGTTGTAAAAAGCAATGACTGCTAATTCGTCTTCTGGTAGGAGAGTAAACCAGCCTGAAAACATAAAACTCAAATGGAAATACCCAGTCAGTCTACATCATCCCTGCCACAGACTCCAATTTAACTCATCTATCACAAAGTAAGGCACACTTTCAGCTGGCTCCTGTAACTTCGGTGATGTGAAATCTAATGTGAAAGTCATTCAAGATGAAAGCTCAGTACCACCTCCTGTCAAAGTGGAGACAAAATAAAAATAAAATAAGCTGAAGAGTAATATGTCAAGATAATGTGTCATTGGCTCAAACTGTCAGAGCAGAACGATGGTCTCGTCAGAGTTTCGACTTGCAGGACAACTGTGTTCCTGAAAGAAAGCAGCATAAGCTGAGCACAGTCGCTTTCCACAGACCTTTCCAGGAAAATAACACAAAAATGCTTTTGGTGCAACCATAGCGTGGTACGTACCTAATGGACCCTTTTTAAGATCAAACTACTGGCATGGAGGTGAAATGTTTGATGAGAACTGGCAACCCTGTCAAACCTGCAAACAAACAGCCATTTTCCTGAATATGAAATGTCTCAGCATTTATCATAATCATCTATTTTAAACTTTGACTAAATTTTAATGTCTGAGGATTTAAATTTACATGTGGGCCTATCAGTACCAATGAATTTGTTAGAACTATGGACATTCCAGCCCAACTCCCAGTCATGGCCGTACGACTTAACTTTTTATGCTCCACACCTGTGCTCTTATATGTATAAGACAGAATTTAGATGGATGGAAGATAGACAACAGGTTCCACATCTTGCTGATTAAAAGTCTGTCAGAGCAGGGAGATCGTATTGCTGCTATTTTCTTAAAAACTCTACTTCCTAAAATTCTCTGCACCCAGTTAAATGCCCACATCTATTTAAACTCATCACACAGGATCTAATATTACACCTCCTGCTTAAGCTCCCTCTCTGGTGTCTTATTGCTCTGTCGTTCACAACAAGTTTCATTCTGTGTCTTTCTACCACATTTATGTAATAATCTCCCCTGGACATATTCACTACACACGTTTCAAGGGTAGTGCTGGACTCTGCTGTTTCCACAATTTGTCTTATTATAAATAGCAGTCTATTAAATGGAACCATGCCTTTCTGCTTCAAGCATTCAATAGTCCCACCACTTATTAAAAAGCCTGATCATGACAACTCAGAACTAAGTAATTTCATCCAATCTCAGAGCTCCCATTCCGATCCAACTTCTGGAGAAAATTGTTTACATGCAGCTGTTGTCTTTGACAATGTCGCAACACAGAATCTGCTCTTCTCCAAGTCTCAATAGACCTCCTGCTTTTAAATGTGTCTGAGTGCTGCTTTTGATCTTCATTGGATCACATCCTAGTAAAATGTCTCTGTAACTGGGCGAGCGTCCAGAACACTGCCCTCCAGTGGTTTTTGTCCTCGAGACAGACTGCACTTCCTCTGTGGAACCTCTTCTGCCTCCATCAGAGTATCTCAAAGCTCCAGACTTTAAAGTAATCTTAGGCTTTACCCACTTTGCTTCTAATATCTCTTTTCATTGCTACGCTGACAATATTCAGTTATATCTTTCGCTGAATCCAGGATCTACTGATTAAGTTAAATCCACCCGTGACTACTTGTTGATGTAAAATGCTGGAGGGGGGGGAACAATTCACCACTTGGGCCTCTGACATCTAATCTCAACTAAAATGATGCTACTATACAACTAAACTGTATTTTTCTTTGCAATTTGAAAGAAATACAATTTTATTTTCAAACAAATGCCTTTTCTCCCCAAAAAGGTAGGACTGTTGTGCAGTCGTTAAGGGCAGGGCTTCCAGTTTGAAAGAGCCACAAAGTCTGTGTAGGGAGGATGGAGGCACAAGTCTGCAACAGAACTTTTGCCCAGAAGACCTGTTTTTGTATCCACAATTATATTCTTAATTTTTGCTTTCAGTAATTTGTTGTGTACTAATTTCACTCGCTAGTTTGTTTTAGGTGTAGGAATAACAAGGTTTTGGCTAAAATATGACAGATTGATTGGCTCACAAGGAACAACAGCAAAACAATAAAATAAATGGCCAAATTAAGTTGATTAGAATGTATTTGTGATACCTTACAAACAAATGTAATCCAGCATAGCGTATGTTTCCATCTGGCCATTCATTCAATCATTATCTATACACCGCTTAATCCTCACTAGAGTCACGGGGGGGCTGGAGTCTATCTCAGCTGACTTAGGGTGAAGGCAGGGGACACCCTGGACAGGTCACCAGTCTATCACAGGGCTACACTTAGAGACAGACAACCAAGGACACTCACATTCACACCTACGGACAATTTGGAATTGCCAGTTAACCACAGCATGTTTTTAGACTGTGAGAGGCAGCCAGAGAACCCAGTGAGAACCCACGTTGCACACGGACAACATGTAAACTCCACACAGAAAGATCCCAGGCCCAGGCCGGGATATGAAGCAGGAATCTTCCAGCTGTGAGGCGACAGTGTTAACTGTGCAGCCCAGCTGTGTTTCCCTCAAATGTAATTAGGAATGCAGTTCAGCTGTATGGTAAGATCATTTTGTGAGATAGGGCTGTCTAATCTTCATACCAATACCAGATATCTTGAAATGTGATTAAAAAAGAAATCCCCCATTTAATTTACTCAGATATTTTGTGATGGCCGCACTTTCAGATTTGTAGGCAGCACCTAAACTTTAGTTTAATGTGAAACGTTCAACACTCATGTTGCACATGCAAAAACACAAATAAGACAAATCATCATTTCCATTTGTAGCGCATACATTTAGTTAACTTTTGCATGTTCTGCATTGTTTTAAGTTGTACTACTCACTTCTTTGCTTTTCTAGTGCTGTGGTCTCCGGTCTTCTGGATGGCTTCAGGCTAAAGATGTCACCTGGGCAGTATCAGGCTTTTGTGCCAATGGCAACAATCAGACCACACCAAGTGCCTGCCACTTCAAGGGGTGGACCAGATTTATTTAATTTAAATATTACTTTATTTATTTGATTTGTGTTGGGTAATTAGATATAATTGTAGTTGTTTTATTGTTATTCTTTTCATGAAGTAGTCCAATGATACTGTTTTGTGCAGATATTTTATGTTTCCCCTATTGTGCGTAACTGGTCTGGTCAGCTAGTATATATGTGTTCCCTTTTGTTCAGTCTATTTCAGGTCTGTTATGAGTTTGTTTGTTTGATGTAGTTGGTGCTGTGTTATTTTGTTGTTTGTTACCTTAGTTAAGTTCTGTTCTTTGGGCCTCTTTCATGTGCCTGAATTTAGGATTGGTTTTTATAACTTTGTCATTTTTTTGGTGAACTAAACCTGCAAGTCCTTGTGCTTTGCAGTTCAGTCCATTTTTTTAAATTCCCATTTGATGTTTTATAACTGTGTATAGACTGGACAGTGCAATTTATGACTGATTGTTGAATAAAGGCTTTTTCCTGCATAGACAAATTTTTGATTCCTCTGAGTATTTTTTTAAACAAACTTATGTACTTGGCTAATCTATTCCAGGTGAGTTTCTGCCTCAAATAAAAAGGAGTTTAAGTATCTCGGAACAGGACATTCAGCGGTGAGATGGACAGACGGATTGCTGCAGCATCAACAGTAATGCTGGTTGACCTGGACATCGTGGTGAAGAAGAGGAAGCTGAGCTTGAAGGCGAAGCTCTCGATTTACCAGTCTATTTTCCAACGCTCATTTATGGTCATGAGCTCTATGTAGTGACCCAACATGAAGCTGTAGATACAAGTGACTGAAATGGGTTTCCTACATATGTCTATGTCTATGTCTATGTCTATATCTGATTTGGATGCATCCAGAGTGCCTTACTGGAGGATTTTTGGGTATGTTGAACTGGGAGGAGACCTCAGGGTAGACCCTTACCTTGCTGGAGGGATTATTAATCTCATTCCACCTGGGAATTTCAGAAACCCCCGGGAGGAACTGAAAAATGTTGCTGCCAAGAAACAGAAGAAAATGGATGGATGGGTGGATAAATGAATGTCCTTAAATTTTAAATATTCTTGGCTTAGACTTTCTCAGTCTATGCACTGATGTAATGTGAGTCTCCATCAAGAACATGCACAGCATAATGGTGATACCGGCATAAGTCAAGTCCTTTTGAGCAGTCATCGCCAGCTCCTTAAAGTGACTTACAACAAGTTATGACGTCATCTGATTCTTGAGCAAGAGAAGCTCTTAAACACCTGGCGGAGCTGCAGAGAAAGAGCCAAACAAAGTCTGCAAAAGCTCCTCCCTGCTATTGAGCAACAGAGGATCAGACCAAGCTGAGCCACCTGGCCTGACAGCAAAAGAAGCAAAGACGTTGTTATAGTGCCTTCACTTTTAATTCTGTCTTTGTTTTAAAGTCACAACATCTGTGAGCAGAGAAACTTTGCTTCTTTGATTAGCTGCCAACAGCAGCATGGGATGCCAAAAATGAATTCGAGAAAATGCACCACAGTTCCAATATTCAAACAGAGACAATAGAGACCAACATGCCCAAAAGCACCACCAGTAACAGAGGACCACCAGCAGCAGCCTTTGGAGGAGTATTACAATGAAAACAGTCTATGTGAACATTATTCGTAGCTGCAGAAATAACTTGTTCGTCGAAGATTCATGCTTTACAGATGACGTCTCTTAGAATGAACTGTAATAAAATACTGTGTTAACAAGTGAAGGAGTCCAGGTTCATTCCACTCCTTCATATGTTTTATATAAATATTAAATAGGAGTGGAAGGCTGTTCAGTCTGCAAAGGTTTAGTGGTTGGCCACGGTAAAATTTATTGAATTAAAAGAAACTCAGGTATAAGACTGTATTTGGCAGACGAATGTAATATTAGAAAATAATGTATATTTAATATCACATTGTGACATCAACACTTAGACACTCAGCAGGGATAAAATATAATGGCTCTCTAACTTTTCACATGAACT
Source organism: Stegastes partitus (assembly GCF_000690725.1). Lineage (NCBI taxonomy): Eukaryota > Metazoa > Chordata > Actinopteri > Pomacentridae > Stegastes > Stegastes partitus. The sequence goes on along the minus strand of NW_007577800.1, from coordinate 824,638 downwards.
CCTTTGTGGCAATAAATATGAATAATCTGCAAAAACTTAGAATGAGACACAGCCAGAGGGCATGGAGACCAGTAACTGTGAATGACCCGAATTTGCCAAAAAATTGTCAAGTGCAAACACAAGCAGACCAAGAATGTAAGGCAGCGCTGACATATTGCTAACTTGGAGCATGAGACAGCCATGCGAGTGATGTATTTTGTTTTCATTGTCATGCTTTCTTAGCAACGACTAGACTTTTGATTTCAAAGGGAACCTTGTGCTGGCAAATCATATTTCATACTCCAATATGTTTCTCTGAATTTAGATTAGTTATCTGTATGCATATGTCTGCGTGTGTTAACAAATCATTTGCAATGGGCTGAAGTGGTACGGTGCTCGAAGAGCTTTTATGTGAGTTCCAAGATGAATCTCCAGCAGCCAGAACAACTGTAAGAAAATAAATCAAGGAAGCCACTGATCTCAGTGTCATAATGACGATAATTAATCAAATGTTGTTAGGAAAGTCGCTTCCTGCCCTTTTGGTCAAGCAGTCACTCTGAGTATTTATTGCATTGTAATGCGCAAAAGCTTAAAACACTTAATGACAAGTCATAAAACTGCCATTTCCCCCCAGGATCTTATGTGTCAAAATGGTAGACTGCTAATTTTATCATTTTAGGCAGGTAAGGTGGGAGGGTTTATCCAAGAGTCAAAGTTGTCAACGATTCTTTGAGTGGGATTTAAACACAAAATAATATAACCTACATAATATATACATATTTCTGAAAGGCTTCAATAGCTGTATGCCAACAAAATTACTTTTAGGAAATGTATTCATTGTCAAAAATTAAGCAAATTAGTTCCAAAAGATTGAATTTATTATTCATTGTCCTATTGGTTACTTTATTTAAAAAATAAATGGCTTCAAACAAGGAAAAGCCATTCTTCTCATTTCATTTTTTGTAATTCCCAGACTTTACATTCAGCACATTTCTGGAATATTTATAATATGTGTGAATGCCAGATTCAAGTCTGGATTCTGTGTTCTGTCTTATTTCTTTTTTGCGTTCAAATCAAAACCACTTCACAGATAAATGAGAAAGAAAGGACAAGAAGGCAAGACGCAACTCATTTCACATGACCTCTGGTTTAGAAGTTAATTAATCACTTTCAACGGAACCAAGCAATGCTGGGAAAGCTAAACAGACTAAAACAATACAGTGATAAGCATTCAGCTGTGCTGCAGTGTATCCTGTCTGTCACCACGCTGGCTTGGTGGCTTACCCTTGGAATCTGTAAAATCGCACTAATGCAGGCACATGGTGACTGTAAGCTTAAAGAAATGTCTTCAATATAAAAGCATAAAATGCCAAACATCTGAAACAACATTCACAGAGGAAAGATATTTCAATATTTGGAGAGCATTCTGAGGCCAGTACTTTGAACAAGAGTAAGGGAGTGTGGAGGAAAATCAGCTTTACCATGTTTTCAGGTTTAAGAGTATTTGATGATGATCATATTTGTATTGAGGGGATGCATCGACAATAACTTTTTCATGTATTTCACCACTTTACCACTACTGACATGACAAACAATCCAACTGGAATTTGAGTGAGTCCTGATGGAAGAAGAAAGAAAGGAATGATTTGGAATTAATGCACACACTCAAATGAAATCTAAAAGTTCGCACCTTAATCTAAGAGTCACGTCAAAGCTTTTTTTTCTGGAAATTTCTAAACAGCAAAAAAGATGGAAAGATGCTTAAAAATATAGGAAAGATTGATGCAGCCTGTAGGTCTGAAAAGCAAAGCCAATTCAAAAATGACTTAAATCTGCTTTCTTTCTTGTGTCCAGCAGGGGGCGACTTCCTTGATTGCAAAAAGAAATGGTAAATGGTCTGCACTTAGATAGATCTTTGATCCTAAGTGCTTTACAATGTTTTCTTATTCACCCATTCAGACACACATTCATACACCAATACCGACAGACACCAACGCCATGCAAGGTGCTGCCTGCCATTGGGAGCAACTTTGGGTTCATTGTCTTGCCCAAGGACACTTCAACTGTGGAGGGGCGGGGGACCGAACCGCCACCCTTGCGACTGGAGGACAACCCGCTCTACCACCTGAGCCACAGCCGAAATCTGATTGTATTTAATTCAATGAGAAAATGAGCCTACTTCTCACATGAGCTGTTATCTCAGTAACTATTTTCCTAATTAGTTAATGGTCTCAATTGCTATTTCTAGTTGCTTTCAATACAGCATGATGTGTATTTTTTTAATGATCATTAAGATCATTTAGAGCAAAATAGACACTGAAGCTGAGTATGCCCGGAATCTTTCTGTGTGGAGTTTGCATGTTCTCCTCATGCAGTGTGGGTTCTCTCCAGGTTCTCCAGCTTCTTCCCACAGTCCAATAACATGCTGAGGTTAGTTGATGATTCTAAATTGAATGTGAGTGTGCTTGGTTGTCTGTCTCTAAGTGTAGCCCTGTGATAGACTCGCCACCTGTCCTGCCTTCGCCTTGAGTCGGCTGGGATAGACTCCAGCCCCCCACGACCCTAGTGAGGATTAAGCGGTGTATAGATGATGGATGGATAGTGTCCTGAAGTTTCCAATCACATCCACACCTTGCTTGCTACATCAAGTATCAAATAAGACAAGTTGGCCATGATGGTTTAAGACATTCTATCTTAAAACCAACCACCAGAGCAAGAAAATGTCTGCTTTTGTCAGTCTAGAGCCAAACTCTGGAGTTTGAAACAAATCTGTCAGTTTTCTGTCAACACAATGGACAAGTTGTTAAACAACAGCACAACTAGAAAGCCTGCACTCTTAATTTCTGCTGCCTGTTTTCTGTTTGTACCTATTCAGATGGAAATCTCTCAGGTGCTGTTCTGTTCTGCCTCAGGTCTTGAGTCACCAGGTCACCAGGTACTGGGAAGGTGAGTGGCATGAACCACAGAGCCATTACTGTTATTTTTGAAATGTTCAGGAGGTGAATATTACTCAAAATGAAGAAAATTATGTATTAAATGTGCTTTCAAGCTGGAAAAAAACATCAGTGCTAATCATACAAATGAGATAACTGCAAACTCTCTGACATTTACCAGAAGACTACCGCTTGCTTTCAGAAAAGTTCCATGAAAAATGCTAAAGACAGTTACACAATCCTTTCATAAGCTTTTTAAACAGACTCTTAAATAATGAAGTAAATTTAAAAAGCATAATCAGGTCTATGTATGACTGTGTTTAATAATTCTTTAAGCAAGGATTGTTTTTTGGGAAATCCATCATCTTAAAGTGATTTCACTTCACCATGGCTAACTTTATGCACATTTCACTCTAGATTAAAATACTTTATAAAGACTACACTGAAAGTACCAGCCACAAAGTACAAACTCTCACTGACACATTAGAAATGCTGTGATCGCTGACACAAAAGTGAACACTGCTAGGATTTTCAGTCTTATTGTCTGAACACTGTTCTAAAATGATCTGTGAACACCAGAAATTTTTCCATTTTGAACCAATAGGAAAAAACAAGATCTGTGAAAAACTTAAAATCAGTTCAAATACAGTTGCAGGATACATAAAGTATTAGTCAAAGAATTGAATCTAAAAGTTGAAAGGTGTGTTAGCTTTAGTTGCGTTGGGTTTCTCTGTGGTGGCCTGTATTTATTATAGTACGTCTAAGCTGTTGTGAGTTATAGTTTTACATAAGAACAAGTACCCTACTGTTGAATTGGCATTTACTGTAAGGTTGAATCATTTGACATTCAAGTGATGCTGCACAGGACTGTACTCACTTGTGTTGTAACAACCACACATATAGTGTAGCTAACAACTTTAGCTGGTTATACTCCTTCACCGTTTGAGAAAATTGCTCTAGCAGCTCTTCATAATTCAGTGTAATGCATACTGCATGTATATAAAAGGAAGTGTGTAATATTGGTAATATTTCAGGATCTTGTAAAAACTAATGCTAACTTTAGGTCAACCAGACAACTTGATGTATTTTGCAGGGATAACACTAAAACCACTGATGAACTTCAGAGCCAGAAATATGAGCTCACACTCAAATAAACTTCCCGTGTTATATGTCACTGTCACAAATGCACAAAGGGACAGTACAAAATCTATGCTTATTTCACTTCTTTGCTGTAAATCATTGGTGTGTCGCACTTTTTCTGGAGGTAGAGATCTCATGTTTTCATTTCTCTTGGAGAATGAGGCCTGAAAAAAGTACAATTCCTCAAAGTGCACAGGGGTCTACAAGCTTACACTGATGCATGTGAAGTAACGTGCAACTCCTCTACGGCTAAATAAACGGATGATCCTCCAGACAATCTGTCGAGCCCTCCAGGTGTTGATTCAACTGTGCTCATGTTGTAGGAAGACTTAAAGAGATATTGCTCTGTGCTAAATTCCAAATGTTAATTTCATCAGCGTACTGTTGCCAAAACTGCCAAATGCATGCCAGAGGTGCTGGAACTCATGTATCTGAAGTTATCGATTGAAGAGGAAATAATTAACCTGTCTGAAAACTTTTTAATTGTATTTACATACTTTAGATTGAAACTTCCTCTTTGAGAACAGGATAGAAGAACCAAAATCCAAAAGGCAAAATCAAAACAAGGTGTCAGGTGACGTGCCTGCAGATCGATGCTTTTTGAGTTGGCAGGAGAAAACTTAGTGTGTGCAATCGACAAAATATGCAATCAATCCACAGCACAACATGCCATTCACTGACTGTATTGTGACTATATCTCAAGCATGAAAAGAAGCTAATGTGAATTTAATTCACTTAAACCATAAATAAAACAAATTACCCAAAAAATCAAAATGTTTACAGTAAATTCATCAGCCAAATGAGAATCAATGTGTTCGCTGGGCTAAACGAAACGTGATGAAAATGAATATTGATACCTACAACAATATGTGATGCAACCTAAATAACACACCACACACAAACATGCACACATGATAAAAAAACATTAATCATGTTTATGACAACACAGACAAACACCCTCGTGTCAAAGTGGGTTTTCTTGTGAACACTAAGGCACTGTTAACACAAAGTGATTCACATCTGGGTAGCATCAAAATTCAAAAGGCTGAATAAATCCTGCTTAATTTCAAGGTCATGCTGGCACAAAGTGGAGCAAGTGATTACATCTTGAGTGTTTGGCCTTTCAGATGTTCGGTGGAGACACCAAAGCTGGGCTGGCAGAGTCCAGTGGCCAATACACGGTCAAATAACATCCAGCAACAGCATTGCTGAAGAATGTTGTGTTGACAAACCAGAATGCAACATTGTGCTCATGATTGCAGTTGTGGAAAGACTTGGTAAGATTACAAATAGATAATATTACAGCCCGACATGAGCACACCGTCACACTACACATAACCTATTAGCTGTTTTCATGACTATTAAAATGACAACAGAATAGTTTGACAGATTGCAAATTAAAGGAAAATCCTGAAGCCTTGACCCTTGTCTTGATGGGAGTGGGCTCTTCCAGGAAGTCAGTGCCTCCATTCACAGGGAACAAAGGGTCACCGAGTGGTTTGATGAGTATGAAAACGATGTGACTCATATGTTACGACCTTTACAGTCACTTGATTTCAACCTAGTTGAACACCTACGGTAGATTGTGGACCAGCATATTAGATAGCGCTCTCCAGCACCATCATCAAAACACCCAATGAGAGAATATCTTTTGGAAAAATCGTGCTCCAGCCCTCCACTAGACTTCCACAGACATAGAGAACCAATGCCAAGAAGCACTGAAGCCTATCCGACAGCACACGGCAGCCAAACATCTTAGTAAGACACTTAATGTTGGTTTTTCCTTTAATTTGTCACCTGTCTGTAGAGTCCCTGGCCGGTGTTGGCTTCTGGACAACCCCTCCAGTTAGGCAGTTATTTACAGTCTAGTCCAGTTTCAGGAAGAGTGAGGATCAGGTTGCTTTGATCTAACAAAGATGTTTTAACATTTTGACTCCAAGCACCCTAGCCACAACATTACGGAGCCACAGCTCAAAGCAACAGTCCAATGAGTCTTACAGTGTCTTCGGTGGATTACTGTTAATGAAAATATTGGCTTGGTGAGTGCCACAATTCTTTACGCCTTGGGAATATGAACAATCCATAAAGACAAAACAGTGCTGCTAACCCTTTGGTGTAACCTTCTTGACAATAAATTTCAGTTTTGGAAACAAATCGCCTATTACAAATTAAACGCAGCTTCCAGGACAAAGATCTGGAGTGATCATTTCCCTAACTTCATCCATAAAGTGCCTAAATCCCACTTCACTGGCCTTTTCCAAGCATTAGCTGTGTTGATTTATGGTGCAGGCCAAATGGTGGAGCAATATCACACATGCTGCATTTCATCATCAAAGTTTTAGCTTTCCCAGAATACTCTAACATGGAATTATTGTCCAAAATTTTTTTTTTAAATTAAATAAAAAATTAAGAAAAATACAGCATTAAATATAACCTTCGAACAAGAGGTTAGTTCAAGACTTGAAGGAATATTAACAAGGAAACAAAAATCAGCTGGACAAAGATAACACAAATGATGTTGCAGCACAGCTATTAATGCATGCCAACTGTAATCTGCAGGTTTACTGTTACAAAGTGCTGCTCAAGACATGCGCTCTTGGACGTGTCACACACATCACATTTTATCGATTATTCTGAGCTAACAATGAGGTAAAATGTAAGCACAGACTAGAACAGTTCCAAACAATGTAGTCATCTAACCCTGTTTTGTGTTTCTCACGAGCTTGACTTCCAATAAAATCAATGCATTTTTACAAAGAAAGTAATGTCAAAAGGGTTTCATGTGTCCTGCTCAAAATCATTGACCATAATCTGACATATATCCATCAATCCAGCTTCTTCCAAAAAGAAGAAGGAAAACATGCTTCAGTGACTTTTCAGGGCATTATGTCTCACCGGCACTGTTGACTTCGAACATGAGCAGGAAATTACTCTCATATGGATGCAATGTTTGCCACATTCTGTCAGAATATCTTTCCACGATATTGACAACATCATTTCTTTTGGAGGAACTTCTCATAATCTTACTGGAACACCGTGCCAGTTTAGAGACTCGTGCATCTGCATAATAAACACCAACCACCATGAGAATATTAGCGAACAAGCAAGAGCCGTACAAAAACAAACCCTGTAGGATTTTCCCTTTAAGTGATACCACCTGTTGATATCCGCTACAATGAATGAACCCCCCAGACAACGTTCTTACTTTTGATGCGTTAGTGACTCGTTTTCCTCCAAACAATTAAAATAAAAATGGCTACACTTGCTCAATTCAAGACTGCTCTTCAGCATATTTTCTGAGCCACACTGTGTCATGTATCAGTATGACCAAAACTGAATATATTTGTGATATCGCACTTTTTTTTTTTTTTTTGCATCATGCTAGTCCCATTCTGCTCAACCTGTGAGGCAGCCAGGACACACATCTATCTTGCTTTTCCTCAAATATTCAACTTCATATACCACTCCGTCCCTATACATTTCAATTTCATTCATGGAAACACTGTTTCATGATAATAAAATTCAGATGTTCATTCTGGCTCCATGTGTTTGAACAGTCTACTGCATGTGACCTAATGCTGCAAACATTTGGCTGAGTAAAAGGTAACACGGTGTCTCATAAAATGTTGATAAATGTCGATGGCACTTAGAATAAGGAAATAGGAACTTGGCGATTGTCGTGTCAACATATAACCTCTACTATAAACCATCTGAAAAATGCTGGACTGATTGTGGAAGAAGAAAAAAAAACAAAAAACGAACAGCACATACCTGTAAACAATATCCATTACATGCAGTTTAACTGACACACACATGCCAGACAGCTACAGTTTATTATAGCTGTAATTCTAAAGGGATTCTATCCGTCGGATTTCAACAATTACACCCTGATTAGTTTTACACCCATAGCGATAATTCTCACTGCATGAAATGATTAATAACATTTTCGTGCTGCTTTTGCACATCAAGGGAACGCACATCTGCATAGTCGACCACACAAATCCAACTTTACTGTACTGACCGCTGGTTCGGTCATAGGTGCAGGTTGAGTTTATTCTAATGTCACTGTGAGCAACCTGTTGACATCATTCATGGTCACATATAGAGCAAAACTGAAGCACTCTCGTGAGATGCTGATGCGCAGCAATTGCACAGAATTTACGGAAAGTGCCTCAACTACACTGTAAAAATGTAATTTTTTTAAATAGTTTTAAACCGTGATTTTTCTTTACATTTACTGTTATTTTACATATTTTTTCTGCTTTGATAAACTACAGAAAAAAGGGGTGTTAATTTACATGTTAACCCTAAAAAAAAACTGCAAATAATGTCCACATAAAAAAGTATTTTTACAAATAGTTATTTGTTCTTTTACAACATTTAACTGTAAAATTATACTGTTTTTACTTTATTTAAACTAGCAAATATATCATTATGTTACAAATATTTGTCATTATCTTCAATAAAAATCATTTCCATTAAGTTATTATTATTATTTTAATTGTGGTTTTACAGATTTTCCCTGTTTTGTTAAATTTCAGAAAATATTAATATAAAATGTATATATATGTTGATCGTGACAAAAATGTCCAAAACTGTAGAAAATCTCTACGTCAAAACCTGTAAAGTTGACTGTAAAGTGTTTGACTGTATTTGAATCAGCTAAATATGTCATTATTACTATATTGATATTTACAGATATTTATTTTCACTTTTTTAAAATATATATATATGCAGTGTTCTAGTGTATTTTTTCTGACACCCTTGCTGCCAGATTTTCCGTTTTTTACAGAATGTTGTAAGGCTGATAAAGTACTACAGCCGCTGTTAAAGGGCCTGCACCTAGTGTATTTGTCTTATTGTTTTTGATAGCTTAGTCTGCATGACAAGATAATGAGCTATTTTGCCGTTACACCCAGTTATAACATACTGCTTTTAAAAATGATTTTCGACAAATATGGACAAAATTAACGGTGAAAATTCAAGCAATTACAGTGTCGCGTGACGTTAGTTGGGTTGGATAGTGACGTGTCTTTACTGGTAAGGGAGGAGAGCTTTCAAACTGTATTACAAACTCCACTGACTCCAGACAAAATCCAGACTACAAAGGATGAGTGAGGCGGTGACCCAATGTGGTTTGACTTGTTTTTTTTGTTTGTTTAGGTTACAATTTTCTTTCAGTGAGCAACAAATGACCTTATGAGAAAATGTTTGTTAAAAACCAAATAAATGCATTGTCCTCTGAGCTCTCAGTGTTTTGTCTGACTACTGTGTAACGGCCGATGTAGCCAAACAGGACATAACATTTGTCTAATTACAGCCTGTGTTGTCTAATTACACTGGAAACTTTAGCTATGATGTCTAATTACCTTCATTTGTAGCATAGCATCGAACTGTGCAATATTTTTCATCTGATATGGAATTTTGTCTGTGATTTCTAATTAGAGTTTAATCTTGTATTAAGTTTCTAATTAGGACATAATTATATGTAATACAATAGTGTCTAAAAGAAGCTCACTTTGTATCTAACATGGCATGTGATTTCTAATTGTTTATGTAAATAAATGTGTGTCAAGAAAAATGACACAATTGCATAATTAGTTAAGGTTTTGCCAGTTTTTCAAAATAAAAGTCCTGTTCTTCTTTTATGTGGTATTCAATTAGGATATAACTGTGTTTGTTTACTGTCAAATAAAGAACACATGTGCTCTAGTTTTTGTCTAGTTTGATACAAAGTATGGCTTGTTGTATCTCATTGTCCATCATGAAACAGACCACAAACATGATTTCTAGCTGTAATTAGAAGCCAAGTCTTACAATGGCTTATTTTATTACAACAGTTAATTCTGACTTTATATTGCAACTGCCTGACAGACAACTTTACTGGAGGAATTTCAGTATTTCCCAATATCGTACTTCTACAGCTATCGCTAAGCTGTTCTATTGAAAGCAACCCTTCTGATTTAGCCTCTCTGTATAACAATTGTCCCAACAGCTAATCTTATATGTCAGTAACAAAACTGTAGAACAATAAAACACGTAGGGCTTGCTTGTTATTTAATGGTTCACTAACAGTCACTGATGATGAGATCACATGATGGCAAGCCCGGAGGGAAAACTGGGAATTTTATGGTCTCAGTATTTCAGCGAAATAATATTGACATTACTTTCGAAAATTAATTCTTTGAATCCTTTGCTCACTGACCACACTGACAAAAACATGATGGTCTGTTGCGTGTCATCTTTTGAAAGGACTTCAACAGCTTATTTTGTTGAAACGATGAGCGGAAAACTTGTTTGGATCAGTACTTCTTAGTGAAGCTGGAAGCGCTCAGAATTCTGGCTTTCTTCACCAGTCCATAGATTCACTGTAAACCATCTGTTTATGTCAACAATCACAAGATGCAGGACGTGTTATAAGATTCTCTGTAGACGCCCTTTATTCCCCAAACTGTGGACTCGGTGCCCTGATGTGGAGAATCACAGACGCCTCTGATGACACCTACTCTCTATCAAACACCCAGAGTCGTTCCCTTTACGCAGATATTCCAGGATGACAACCATCACTTCGACTGCGGCGCATCAAGCATGGAGAGCATCTTTCTGAATCTGGTTTGGTTTACGAAGCCCCACATTAATGTACATGTTTTTTACAGTGAGGTAACTCATGGCACACTTCTGGGTGTAAATGTTTCTCATTTAGATCCCTTTGGATAAAATGACATCATTAACTGGGTGTGAAGTATTAAAAGGTGTGATCGCGTATACTTACCTCAATCTCTTGACACCACTCAGGATCACTGTGTTTGTTGCTGGCATCAGGATGCATTCTTCAGGAAAAACTAATCAGGCCGGCTTCGTAAGTAACAACATGATCAACCGTTTCTGACATTCATAATGCAACACACCTGCCTTTCATTACTAAATGAATAATTAACTATATTTAAAAAATGACAATTGTGTGAGTCAGTTGTGTGTAAGGAACATTACTATTGTAATATTAACAGCCATCAATAATGATATAAATTTGTGCATGACTTTTGCATTACGCTTTGAAGTCTTTGCTAATTACATAGTTTCTTGATCTTTTGCTGCCAAAACTCAATTGGTTTCAGAAAAGCTCTGAGGTCATGCTTAAGGCCATGCTCATTTAAAATTAAGCAAGATCGCCATTTCCAAAATGGCTATTGACACAGGCATATTTTCTAAACAGCCGTCTCAGATGACACAATATGTTACTTTCTGGTATCTTTTCCTACATTTAGAGTACTCGTCCACATGAGCCAAATGCCCTGCTTTTGTCAATGGTGCTTGTTTGCAGCCAAAACAACTGCAGATCGGCACATTTTTCCTGCTCTGGCAGTGTGAGCGTGAGTTTCCCTGTTCCAGTTTTTAAAATCTGACTGTAATCAAATGCAACATCACATGTATGTGGTGCAGTGAGGGATCTCTTACCTCAAAAAAAAGGGCCAAGTCGTCTGTACAGCGAGCTCCCACATCTGGATTTTGCCACTACAGGTCAAAATTGCACCGCTGTAGATGTAGATGAGATAAGACGGACTGTGATTGTACCACTTTGACCAAACTTTATCTTTATATGACCTCAATTTAACTGCACTTAGAGCAGCACTCCTGAATTTTTACTGAGGCAACATCATGCGATATGACACACAGTTTTTGATATGAAAAAACAAAGATTTATATTTACCATATGCACACGTGGAAACAATGCTTTCAATAAGTGAGTGCATCAGAGAGCCTTGGGTGCCTGCTACGATGTTGCCAATTCACTGATTGTTCCTCCCTGGACTGGTTTTGTTGGGTACAAACTGCTGCACACAGGAACACTTGGCAAGACTTGATGTTTTGGAGATATTCTGACCCACTCGTCTTTGCATCACAAGTTGTGGCTTGTCAAAGTCGCTCAGATCCTCGTACCGGCAATTTTTCGAACACATCAGCTTAAAGAACTGACTGATCACTTGTTGCCTAATATATCCCACCTCCTGACAGGTGTCACTGTAATGAGATAATCAGTGCTATTTACCTGTCAGTGGGTTCAATGTTGTGAAGAGAGGCAAAAAAACAAAACAAAAGGAAATCATCGCTAAGAATTTATACCTCTCATTAGATTGTTGGAAGCAGTAGCAAGTGGAAAAGCATAATATCACATGATGAGCCGCCCATATGTATAATCAGCCTTTTCCAGGTACTTCCTCAGATCGATACAACTTTCCTCATCCACATGGGGATATTAGGTCATCGAGTAATAAAACTAATAGTCTTCAGCCACCTGTGATCCTGAAAAAAGGGGGGAAAAAAACTGTATGGAAAATGAATGACTGACTCTGCAGATATGACAGGAGATAAAGCTGCAGATCAGTGCCACATTTTTCTGTGAGAAATTGAGGAATCTGTGCGAGGAATTTCACATATTGCTGTATTTCATTGTGATATAGTCCACATAGTACAATCATCTCAAAAGTACTGCAAAGCCTTTGCATGTCTTTGCCTCGATGATAAAAATTAAAATATGCCTGAGCAGATACTCCTTTAGTTGTTCCAATTGCAATGGGCCGCAACTTATGGTGATTGATTTAATTATGGCAACCTGTCTCCCTGCACCAAGGCAATCATGAGAAAACATGTGGTCCAAAATACCAGCAAATGTTTGATCAGGTCAAAGGAGAGAAAATATCTCGGCATACCATTCATCCATCATATCTCAAACGCACATTCCCTCACATTCTGCTGAGCAGCAGGAAGACAGCCCAAGCTCTTTGTTCGTCCTTTCATTAAAAAATCAAAATCAGCGCAGTGACCTTGCGGTGTGGCCTGTGATGTATGAGAAAAGCATCGCTGTAATCTGCGGATACCTTCCTGTGTCTTAAGACTCGGCCAAATTGTTTCCAGACAAACATCTCATAGGTGAAAGAAGACCTGGCTCAAGAAGGTGGTTCCCACCCTCTCACAAACCTTATTTTTGGCCTTGAGCACTTAATTTTTCATTCACACCTCTCACTTATGTCTGAGTATTGCGGCACAGAGAAGGAGTGCAGTGCTGCAGCGGCACAGACAGAAAGGACAGAGTCCAACGTCATGAAATACCACAGTAAGTACGCAGGATTTCTTTATTTCCCAGGACCCCTTTCTGTCATTTCTCAAAGGCTGATGGAGGGATCATTTAAGATATCACACAATCCAGAGGCTGTGCTCAAGTCTACACCACGCAGACACGAGACTCGACTGTCCGGTGCAAAGGTTAATCCTCAGATGTTCACTGTCATAATGGTAATGATACAAGAGGATGACTGATTGGGATCCTTTAGGAATGAAGCTTGGCTTTGAATAATTGTAATTTGGGACAGAAAAGTGTCTTTTAATAACTCCGGCAATCGATCTCGCTTTGCACTTCTAAGTTAAAAAGTTTCATCAGCCTGTGCTTTGGTGGAGTTTTCATTCGTGGCAGCTACTCTGCCTTTGTAAAAAAATGTTTATTTTTCTCAGTTATAGGGTTGTTTATATTATATTTCTCTTTTAGTAAGTTGCACTTTATTTCTCAACCAGTAAAGACATTTTTTTAAATCCTAACTTCAGCCAAGATACGAACAGCAATGAGACAGGTGATGTATTTGAGCATCCTTTTCTTTTTCTCCGTTGTATGAGAACATATTGCATTGTTTTCCTTAATGTAAGTTTCTTCACATCCTCTTCTCAGGCTTCTATGATGGAGAGGAGGTCATGAGGTTCAGGTCCTTTCTGTTCAACCCAGACATCCTCCCTGATCTACTCTTCATTTACACCGATTAGTCGCAACATTAAAACTGCTGACAGGTGAAGTGAATAAAATTGATCATCTCATTACAATGTTCTGCTGGGAAACCTTGGATCCTATTATTCATGTGGATGTTGCTTTGATATAAACCACCTTCTTAAACATTGCTGCAGATGAAGCACACCTCTCCATGGCAACAATGCTCCTTAAAGCCAGCCGTCTCCCCCCTTCAGCAGGACAATGTGCCCCACCACTACACAGAAATGATCAACGCTGACCTGGCCTCCAAACTTAGAGGTTCCCAATCAGTTCGAGCATCCACAAGATGTGCCAGAACAAGCCAGATCCACGGAGCCCGATCCAATAATCACAATGATTCTTCATTACATCAAATACAACTTAAAATGTCATATTTTCATTTGAAATTTAATCAAAGCACACTAATTGGTGATTGGAGTGGAATGAGGCTGGATTTTAATCTAAAAACAAAAAGGCAAGGTGTCTGTTGACATGGTGAGGGCTACTTCTTGGGTCTGTGTTTAACTTTGACTGAATTTCAGACTCTAAAATATGCAGCTTTGTTAGAGGTTGTCTTTATGTTTTAAGCTGAGGCACAGTAGTTTTCAATCAATTTACCACTCCAGATCAGTTAAGACTGCCATTTTCTTATCTATATTACCTTATTTAGATAAAAACACAGACTTATTTCTGGATATTAGTCTACTTACAGCAGACACTATAACTGTTTTGGTGCCACTGTGTGCAGCAGACCTGTTTTTATTCGCTGCAGTGCCCAGACATGATAACGAGTGAAGGCTATAAACAAAACGTCCAAAGTATTTTCTCACACGTCCGACAGCATTTCTTGGAAAGCTTTTACTAGCAAGCATGTCTGTAATAAGGCCAAAGATAACAAGAGGAGGGAGAGGGACACTGCAAAGACAGGCGGTCGGATAATTTGGTTTGAAAATATTCAATTTGTTGAAGATCCACCCAGAACATGCTGTATGTTAGAGGCAGGGGTGGAGAATTACGCCATGTGGGTTCATATATATATATCTATATATATAGATACACATAAACTCTTTGATAAATGGTATCCATGGTTTTCTGGTGCATTAGTAAAATTCATATCAGCTGTTTTCACAGCTGTTCTGAAAGCCTTGGTTTAGAGAAATTCATTGTATCCAAAACCAGAATCGGAGTATATTGTAAGTGATGTCAGTTCTGCAGGAAAGAACCAAACCAGGACCAGCTGCTATAGAAATGATCAAAAATGATTTTTAAAAAAGGGCAGCTAGTCAAAAGCTGACTTCACTAAAAGGCTGTGCAAAAAGTGTCACACAGTCAAGAAACAAAAATGTCTTACAATGTAAGAAAAAACAGAAGATTAACATAAGTGAAATAAAAATTATTTTAAAAAAGCACAAGTCTTGTGTGATTTTATTATTTTAAGAAGGTTACTGTGTGATAAGGCTGAAAACTATTTTTAAAAGTTGCAGATAGAGTTGGTTTTGTTAAAAAGAAAAATAATTGACTTCTATGCTTCTCTACTTTTGAGCCAGCATGGCAAGAAAAGAGCTGTAGATAAAACGGGTGATTTTGTTAAATGGTCTGAAAAAGCTTTAATAGGTCGACCTTGCGTTGAGAATGTTTGTCAGCCTATGAAGTCATGAAAGATCTCAGAATTGATATATGAGTAACAAGCTGATGGTGGTTTAACAGTTTTATACAATTACGCTGCCAAGTCGAGCACATAAAAGAAGTAAAGGCCGGACTCAAGCGTCCACTCATGACGGCGACTGGTGACATAACTGGCACAGAAGACGCTGTTAGATCAGAATATTTAGTATTTTAGGTCCTCAATTAAAATACTCCACCCAGCTCTAATCAGATTTTTTTTTTATGTTTTAAAGTTCATATAACACTTCACTTGTGATAAGATCCCACAAAATACCTTTTACTATTTTACTATACTGCTAATGAGGTACAGCATATATTCAGCTGGAGCTGTGAAACAGGAGTTCCTTGTTTAAAAGCTGATCTCACTTCTTCCATTAATAAAATGTGCTCTTTGTGAAATTATTCCACATCCAACTAAGTTTGTTAAAAAAAAAAAAAAAAAAGATCAGAGCCTTCAGATTAATACTGACATTATAAAAACTGCACTGTGCTGATTTGAAGCTCTGCTGGATGCTGCTGCTGAGGCCCTTTATATCAAAACTGGTAATTAGAGTGAAAATATGCACTGCAGTGAAAATGAAGTAAACATTTTCTCCCCAAAATTAACCACCTTGATAAAATTCCTGACTAAAAGAGTGAAATTTCACTGGATGCAATCATACTTTAAATTCCCAGACATATCCACATTTCAGCTTTTGTTATTCAAAAATGCTTCAGGGAGAAAACACTCCCTCATGATTCATGTCTTTGAACTTAAAACAAATCCCTCCATAGTTTCTGAATTCCACTGGTGGTAAGTAGTCTTTCTCCTAAAGCCAAGTAGGCTTTAGCAATGTGGTCCCCGTTAGCGTCAGAGTCACTCTGTCAAATAATAAATCAATCTCAACTGCAGTGAATTCCTCCGTGGTTGCAAGCCCGTCACCCTCTCCATCACCCTCGTGCAACCAGTTTGTGGTGCACTCATCCTGAAGGCCTCGCAAACCATCACTTCATCTGTTACCTACAGACAATTAAAATAATGTTCAATATTTAGCAGTATGAGCATCTTCTCTTATGTTTTTTGCCTTTTCCTTTGAGCTACAAGCCAGCACTGTGCACATCACACTCATGCCGCCTGTCAAGTTCAATATTGAAGATTTTAGTCTTTCAAGAGGCAGGTTTGCAAATATTAAGTTTGGTACCTTGAGTGAGGGGGGTTGGCCGACAAAAATGACAATTGTGGCATGAATAAAATTATTTACACCCCTAAGTGTCGATGTCACTTTGTACACTTGCTACCAAAACTTACAGGTAGCTGCTATGATTTGTTTATTTTTTACCTTTTTGGTTTTTTTTAAACACTTTTAGATTCAATATAAGATGCAAAAACGTACAATCACTGTACAAAGCTGACAGACTAAGAATGTGGTGACTTAATACAAAAAGTTTTTACTGAAGTTAACCTTTCACACAAAACTCTGATAAAACAGAGATTCCTGCTATTTAATAACAACACGTGACCAAAACCGACTGATGCATCAGCTGGTTCTGTTTTCTTTCCTGTCAGGCCTGTTGTGATGAACCCGGCTGTCTGCTTTGACAGTAATCTCAGTTTTGAGCAGCACACCCCGATGCTTGTGCAATGTGTTTTTATCGTCTTAGAAATATTTCAGAAATTTGGGATATATTAACTTTTAAAGACAGAGAGACCATTTTACAAGCTTTTCTTTTACCACGCTTGGATTACTGCAACAGCCTTTATACCTGCCTGAACCAGAAATCTATTGATGGACTCCAGATTGTTTAAAACTCAGGTGCCAGGCTTGAAACTAGAATCAAGAGATGTGAGCATATCACTGCTGTGTCACCTTCTTTACATGGGCACCCAGTAAGTTTTACTGACTGCTTTTAGGGCCCTTCATGGCTCCTCTTCTAGCTAAATCTTTTACTTTTTAGTACCAGATGCACTGTTACACACTTTGAGATCCTTGATCAGAGGATTTTTTTTTGTCTGTTCAAGGCATCCAGCTCAAAACTAAAGGGGCCCTGAGGTTTTGTCAGTGTAGTAGTCAGTGACCTTTTTGAAGTCCCTTCTTAAAACATACTTTTGTCAGGGAGCCTTTTGTGATTTTACTTGAATTTGAATCACCTTTGTAATGTCTTCGTTCTAAGTTGTGGCTTAACCTTCTCTAACGCTGTATTGGTTTTTATACCTAATTTTGTGATTTTATCTGAAATTTAAATTTTAAAAAAAAAGTTTTACTTCCAGGTAAAAACACTGTGTAACTTGGATCTTGAAAGGTGCCCTATAGATAAAGATTATTATAATAATTATTAGGACTCCAAACACGTAAGATTATTGTAAAGATATAAACAAGTTTGTGTCATGTCATTCCTGTTGTTGAGTTTGAAGGTGTCCACATTAGTCTGACTGATCAGTGGTCTCAGTAGTGCAATAAAATACCTATTGATGGGTTATGAATTGGATCATAGCGCCCCCACCTGTTCAACCACAGACGGTATGCTAAGGGAAATATTGAATTCAGTAGAAACAATGCAACCCCCTGTTTACTGCACTTATAGTTTAAATTTAGCAGCATTCAAATGATTGTCTGATGTGTTGTTGTTATCTCTAATGTTCCATCATCTATTGTCGCCGTGCTCCATTCTCCTGACATGTATTCAACATATTTCCACAAAACAAAAATAGTTATATCATAGAATATTGTATCGTATTGTGAATTAAGACCTACAGAAGGAAGAGATTCCTCTCATATCTTCCAGAGGCCCTGAGCTTCTTTTTTTTTTTTTCTTCTAGAGAATTCAGCTGTGGATAATTTTACAGTTGGATGTGATCCACCTCAGGCAAACGCTGAGAGGCAACAGAGTGTAGGATAAACAACAGATCTTCATCATTACGCACACTTTCATATGTACGAGCAGAAAAAACACAGGTGTAATTAATAATCTTAGTAAAGGCTGCATTCAGTCAGTGTTGTAGCTCCGGGGTTCAGGTAATGTGCTCACTGGCATAGCCTTATGGATTACCTAAATAAAACAGAGCCATTGTTTTTTTCTATTAATTACACTGATGTTTGCCTTTTCTGTGGGAACTTAAAGTCTAGCATAAAAAAACAAAAAAACTGAAAACCAGCAGCTGAAACAAATAAAAGAGAACTCTTTGAGCACACGTGCTACCTCTGATATTAGAGGAAATGTCCTTTTTGTAAGTGTACACTTTAAATCACCATTAGTGTTCACATTTTTCTCATAAACAATATTAATATAATGGAATGCCTCAAAAAAGTCTCAATCTAATAAAGAAGATTTGTGATGGCTGATTTTTTTTAAATGGATGCTTGGTGCTGTGCATGCTGGCTCACTGACTGCATTTCTAAGCACTAAATACAAGATTATGGTGCGCTTTTTGAAGTAACCTGTTTATGTGTTGCTCATATAAATGTTTATGAACATTTTTTGTAGGTGCACAATAGAGACAAGAGCACAGCTGATCAGAAACCTGGACACTGTTTCAGTCAGTGGGTGTATTTACATGTGCACTAGTATCCTGGTTACATTTTGGACGTATAAACATCTTATTGTGGTTTCAGAAACCTGGATATGATACCTGGACACTCCAATAGAAGCCAGGTTACAGTTTGCTGCAGAGGATTTTGGCTGAGATATGAGAGACATCAAGACACAACTGCAGACAGATGATCAAAAACCTGGACACTGTTAAAATCAACCAGTGTGTTTACATGCACACTGCTCTCGTGTTTATGATCTGTTTTGTGGAGTGTCCTGCTTATGTTTTGAACACGTTCGAGCATCTCCACCTCATCTATGTGTCTGTTCAACGTTCCTTGTTGGTTCAGACTGGAGCAGATGAGATATGAGAGAAATCAGGACATGGCGCCGGCAGACGATCAGAAACCTGGATAATGTTATGATCATGTATACAAGTTTATGAATAAACACATTGTTCATGCTCTATGTAAACATCATATTCAGAACATGATAAAAACCAGCACAAAACTGGTGCACATGTGAAAACACTCATGTATGCAGGCATATTAATAACAAGGTTTCTCATGTTTGACATAAATGTCATATCCTGAATAAGATAAAAACCAGGAAGACTTTAACACAAATGTGCATGTAAATAGCTTCACTGTGAGGACGTTAAAATATCTTTTCTTGCCTTCTTTCTCCCCTAGTTTCTCTCTATAAATGAACCTTTTACTCATCTATTTTATTCAATCATTTGACATTTGTGCACGTTTCTATTCCACTGTTAAATAGAGATAAAAACTATGACACTATACTGTCTGCATGATACAAGTCGGTGTTTATATTCCTATATATCAGCATATTTGCACAGCTGGGTCGGGCTAATAATGTTACATCAAAATCATAGTTACGTTGGCAAGACTTACTTTATTAGATTTTGATGACATTTTAAAAACATGGAGGATTTTTATTTTTTTTTAAATAATGAAACTATAGTTTATGTAATATTGTAGGGTCTTTCCCACATTATAGAAAGGACTCCAGTAAATTTGCAAAATAAATTAGATTGTAGTATCCCAATAATGATATTTAAATTACTCCTTGACATATACATATTAAATAAAACTATTGGTTCTTAACCTTAAGATTTTAATTAGTTGGGCAAATTTATATTTTATATAATGCTCTACGGCCTTAACCATTGTATTTCAGATCGTCAAGGCTCAGTCAAATTTATATTAAATTACACTGTGGGATCTTAATCTTAATCTTTAAATTAGTCTGGTAAATGTGAATAATTGATAATACTGTAGGAGCTCTTATCCCAATACATAATTTAATGAGGTAAATTTGCATTTTTTATATAGTTTATATTAGGGATGGACTGATACCTCTTTTTGATTTCCGATACCGATACCGATACTTCAACTTTGAGTATCTGCCGATACCGATTCCGATACCATCTCTCCTCCTAAACTTCTTTGGAAATACCTTATTTGCATGGATACATTTGTTTAAGATGGCTTTATCAAAAGCCTCATACTATTAAAGCATAGACTTTGCTTTTCTAAGAAAGGAAAAAACAGCCAAAAGCATGTCTCAAAGTGAAACTGTAGCTGCTTTATTTGAGCTGTAATCAGACTACAGTGTGCACTCAGTGCCATTCACATATTTAGAACAGATCAAAATGACACAGCAACATTAAGCTGCAATTTAAAGGTTAAATTACCAAAACTTGGTATTAAATAATAGTACCACTAATAGCCGCTCTGGGCTCTGCGCATGAGCAGTAGTAAATGAGGCCGGAAACGTTGTGACCTGCTGTGGGATCGGATCCAATAGGAAGGTTCTGTCTGCAGAGCCGGAGCCACGTACAGGCTGCTGGTAGAGGGCTGCACGGAGAGGCTGGACTCGTCTGCTACGGCCGGATAAGTGCACGGCTTCTAGTTCGGGTGCGCGACGTAGTTTTAAAGGGTGATTTCACTCAAAATATACTTCCAATTTTTAAAAAATATATATTTAAGAAGAGTATTTTTAACCCCTTACCGCTCCCACGTCCCGCCGGCGGGACCACTTTCCAAACACATTACAGCCAGATGTGTGCATGCTCCACAATCACGTTTCCCGACAACATACACATCAAATGAAAGCTCAGAGTCTCCTCTTTCCGATGATATAAACCTTTTTGACCTGCAGCAACCACAGCGTTGACACAAAGAGCTTTTTGTACAGAAAAGCAAAATGTTAAAATCCGAGTTTTCTTACTTTTGAAGGCTCTCTGTGTAACCGGTGGAGTCTTGACACTGCGTTGTGATGAGTCTCCTTTTTGATGCGATCTCGTTTATTGACAATGGACAAACTTGACAGACGACAAAACAACCACAAAATCCAGTGTCAGTCTCAGCTTGTACTCTCCCATCAGATACATGTACAAAAGGGGCGGGGGCCGCGTAAGGCGGGAAACATTCACCATTCATTCATACAGTAAATACAATACATACCTTGACAGACGACAAAACAACCATAAAATCCGCTGTCAGTCTCAGCTTGTACTGTTACAGAAATTAAATGACAGAACAACATATCAGAACTGGGAAAATAAACTTATAAATGAAATTATGTACATCGGTTGACACAGACAACAGCAGCACAGTCTCGCTTACCTCTCCCGTCAGATACATGTACAAAAGGGGAGAGGCAAGGCGGGAAAAACTCCTTTATAGGGGTACGGTGGGTAACCAAAAAAACGAACGTGGGGTACTAAGACCCCAAAGTGAAAGGTTCCACACCAAAACCAAAGCAAGCTAGATTTTGTGGAATTCTATTGATTAAAAGTAATAATTAAAAAAATACAATACATATATATTTAATATGAAACTGCTGCTATATGACTGATCCTGTTACATCTGCAGCTCAAACATCGCTCATTCCTCACCAGCTTGGTCTCATTCTGTCCGGACAGAACCAGTCAACATAATCCCGTAAAATAATTCGATCCGTAAAACGTATTCGATCCTCAAAGGCACAAATTCTGAAGTAATGTCTTCCCAGCTTGAGATCAGCTCCGGCTGTTTTATTCATTTCTTCTGCAAAAATCAGCCTGAATCTATTTTAGATCGCGCTGAAGGCGCTACAGTCAGCTAGACGGACGGCTCAGCTTTTAATTGACACCTAGTTTGGCCAATAGGAGGGCTTTGGGGGTGAGTGACAGCCTGAAGGGCCAATGGAGTGTCTCAGACAGTCAACCCGGTACGGACAAGTTCCACCCTTGTAGATTCGACCAGTCGGGTTGCAGACACTCTCTGACGCTGTACACTTGTAGTCAATGAGCAGACGAACACGTGGCTGTGTCGGAAGGCAGGATTGTGTGTGTGTGTGTGTGGCGGTATTGGATCGGCCAGTTACCACTGTGAAGTAAATCATCCGATACCGTACTTTCGTCCAGTATCGGCCCGATACCGATACCCAGTATCGGATCGGCGCATCTCTAGTTTATATATATATTGCAGAGTGTTAACTGTAATATTTCAATCACACTGGGAAATAAATAAATAAAACTGTGGGGTCCTAACTTCGAGATTTAAATTAATAAGGAAAATTTGCATGATAAACAACCCTGTAGAGTTAAAGTTTAAATTAGCCAAGTAAATTTGGATTTCATGTAATATTGTAGTTTCTTAACCCTGGTATTTAATTACTTAATCTGACACATTTTCAAATGATATATAATACGATGAGGCCTCAACCATCATATTTAAATTACTCAGGTTTATGCACATAATAAATAATGTTGTGTCGTCTTTACTACTGTTTAAACTTCGTTTTTTTCCCCTCAGCTGGATGGCACCTCAAAGCTGTGGTTTAAATGAGCTGTACAAATAATGATGACATAACTTGACTGTTGCTTTAATAGTTTTTTATTTGTTTTTATTAATATAATAATGATGCTGCATTTTGCATTTTTAGCTGTGTATTTTTTCTTGTTTGTTTTAACTTTGTCTTAATTGTTATGTTGCATTCTTTTGTTTTGTGGGCTAAAACACTTTGTAAATCTTTGTTTTTGAAAAATTATTAAAGAAAGTTATTATAATTAGTATTATACATGCAAAAGTATTGAAATTAGAATACACTTTTTGTTCCCCAACTATTTAGGTTTTAATTTAAATTTATTTAGTTTAGAATCTGTATTCAGTACCTGACTACATTTCCCAGTAATCAGAATACATCACTGTCACGTGTTTTCTTCCTCTGCTGTTGTAACTTATAAGCAGAGCGCCGCTGTGAGGCTGCGCAGCTCTGCCGCCCCCTGCTGGTCAGCCGCCGTCACAGCTGCTCGGAGCTTTAGCACCGTTGAAGATGGCGACTGGAGTCCTTCAGAGAGTCCGCGGCGGCTTGGCTCGGGCAAAAAGCGGGGCCCACCCGGCCGGACAGCTGCTGGTCTGGGGCAGGTAAGCCGGTTACCAGTGCGTATGTCCAGTATTCGTCCGTGCAGCGTCTCATGTCGCTTGTTGTGTGTTATTTCCTGCTGGTTTTGTGTTGTGGCTACGATGAGCCTGGCCAAGCTAGCCCCTTATCTGCTGCTAGCCACTCTCTCCTCTGTGGCCTTCAGCTTTAACTCACTCTGAAACTGCTGCACCTTTCATTTATTTATCACAGGATATTTACGATTTAGTCTCCGTGTGTTTGTTGGTGAAACGGAAAGAACACAAGTTTCTGTCACCTTTTGTTAGTGAGCCTCTAAATGCTCAAGGTCAATTTGATAGTTTATTAATCTGCACTGCAAAATCTGGTGCATCTGTTTATATCTTATCAACAGCTTGCAGGGCTTGAGATGCTGTGTTTCATGCACACCAGCATCACCATGTGTGTAGTATATGTATCAGAGGTATTGACATTTTAGGCTTAGGCTGCATTTTGATAAGATCTTTCCTTAAGTATCATCATATAAACCACTAAAGCCCAGAAAAAGATAAAGTTTGTGTGTGTGTGCATGTAATCTGGTGTGAAAGCAGGACACTCCATCCATTTATCGTTCATCACTGTGACTCTTCTTGTGTTTGCAGAGGGTTTGCAACGTCCAGCAGCAGAAACAGAGAGGACAGCTGGTTTAAGTCGCTGTTTGTGAGGAAAGTCGACCCCAGAAAAGACGCACACGCCAATTTACTGACCAAAAACGAGGAGAGTAACCTCTACAAAATTCAGTGTAAGTCGCCTTCTGAATATCAGCGCAAGGTTAACACTCTGTCCTACGAAAATAAAGAGATTTTTTTCTGACGCTTTCCTTTTCAGTCCATAATGTCAAGCCGGAGTGCCTGGATGCATACAACAAACTCTGGTGAGTGTCAACGAGTGTATAATGTTTTGAAACTGTAGTCAAGTTGTGTGAGCACTAAGACGAGTGTGACACCAGGACAGCTATAAAAATATTTCAGAGCAGTCTATTCCTGTGAGGTGATTGACAGGCCAGCAGGAGGACCTCAGTCCTTCACAGAACAACCTTGCTCATACCTAAGATGACTGGACGTTGTGTACTCGTACTTGAGACTAATTTGGGACGTGCAACATAAGACAGACGGCACATGAACAGAAAACATGAGATCGTTGTTTAGATTTTATTATTTTAATTGCTGCTTCAGCAGTTTTCAATAAACTGTTTAGCAGATTTTAATTAACTGTCGAATGCTGCATACCGTATTTCAGTGTTTGGTTTGTGATTTGTCACAGTGAGGATGTTTTGCCCTCCATCCATGCTGATAAGTACTACCCCTGTGAGCTGGTGGGGACCTGGAATACCTGGTATGGAGAACAAGACCAGGCTGGTAGGATTACTTATATTAACACACATAGACTTCTGCAGTCTAACAGGTCTGTAATCTGCACAGTCAGCAGTCAACAGCCTTGTTATACCGCAGATTCACACCTATGAAAGTAATCACTATACATGTGTGGCAGGTTTTTATGAGCTTCTTATTCTTGTAAAACTACATTTTAAAGATGGTTGATGTAATGTTGTAGTGATCACGTGTTGTCTCCTCAGTTCACCTGTGGCGTTACAGAGGTGGATATCCAGCTCTAACAGAGGTGATGAACAAGCTCAGGCAGAACAAGGTGAACATAATTTCACATGCATCTCACTCCTGCTCACTGTCTTAACAGCAGCAGCAGCAGGGCTGTTAATGGTGTTTGCAGTTTGGGTTGATGTAAAGCTTATTGATTGGTGTCCGTTTGCTGTCAGGAGTTCACAGCGTACAGGAAGGAGCGGGGTAAGATGCTGCTGTCCCGCAGGAATCAGCTTCTCCTGGAGTTTAGCTTCTGGAACGAGCCTGTACCCCGAGAGGGACCCAACATCTATGAGCTCAGGACCTACCAGCTCAGGGTGAGTAGGAGCTGCATCAGCATCACAAGTGCATCAGTGTTTTCGTTTGATGGAAGTCTGATATCTAATACTAGTGCTGTGATTTTTCTGCAATCTGAGCCAGAATAATTTTCATACAGGCCCACATGAGGGATTTCTGTGGCACTAAAACAGAGTCTGTAGCCCGTCATGACGGCATAAATGGAGCTGATAGCAGAAACACTGAAGGACTCCGCCAAAAATAACTATATTTAATCATAATTAGTCACACCCAGTTCATTACAGTTCCCATTAACGGGTCTATGCTGATCCATTGTTTAGTTTGTCGTTAGTTTAAAAATGTCCCATTCAAATGCCTAATTTGACTCATGTCTCTGTTTTTCGATCACATCTTCTCCACCTTAAAACTTCATATCAGTGTAGCTGTTTGTATTGAGGTAATTGCTTGTAATTTTTAAACTGCAAGATTGCTACATTAGCAAAACAGCTCAGTATTAGTCAGAGCTCCCAGGACGAAATTATTAAACTGTAAACTGCATGAGCAGACATAACCCAGACCAGCAAGCTAATGTTTAATGTAGAAACAGCATGATGTAAGTGACAGAGCTAATATTCCCTCTTCTGCATCAGGGTGCACAAACACATTGTTCACAATTAGGAATAATTCAGTACAAACACAGACAGTTCTTTGCTGAACTGCTTTGTTGCAGCATTTGGAACTTGAGGGCTTAATTGTGCAGTTGTTGCAGAAAGGGGTCGTTTTACTCTTTAACTTTTGTGGCTCATGTTTTCGCATTTAAACTGATGATATCCTCAATCACATGTTTACCTTCTGTGACCTCTAAATTACCTCCACCCTCACAAAACTACTGTTAGACACATGTGACGATCCTGTGTCTTTAGCAGTCAGAGATGAGAGCAAAAAGTCAATATCTGTGTAATTTATTTATTTATTTTTTCTTCCCCACAAGTTCACTTCATGTGTGTATGTTTATGGACTTACAGAAGGGGCATCGTTATACCGTCTATGAAGCCTAAATGAGTTGCAGCAAACCACACCATCTCCTGCAGATTAAGTCATTCTTTCTAATCTAAAAGACCAAACTGTCTATAGATCACTGCGCCCTGCAACGCATGATGAATACAAGCTATTATCCCTCATCACAGCCTGAGATTATATCCCAGGACCCGCAGGGCGTTTGTTTTCTTAAGCACCGGAGAATGATTGAAGAAGCCTTCGGGTGTAGTTGTTATTGCAGCTTATCTTCACAATGACAAAATACCTGTGCTACATCTTTGCCATTTATTTGCATTAATATGTTTGCTCTGGGTAGAAAAAAAGTTTGGAAAACCCTCCGTCATGTATGTTTAATTGTAATAAAGAATATTGTGTTTTCTGTCCCGCAGCCAGGAACCATGATCGAGTGGGGTAATTACTGGTAAGGCAGCCTAAATTCATTTGATTCTCTGAACTGTAGTTACAGAGCTGTTGCACTACATGAAACCTTTCTCATCATCATTAATAAGAGCAATTCCACAGGGAGGCCCTATATTTGAAGCTGTACTGTCATGCCCTCAAGCCAAGATTCATATTTTAGCGGAATAGTGTGTACACTACAAACGCGTGTACATAATAGTTGAGTAATTTGATCCTGGAAAGATCTGCTGCATGAGCTGACGGAACCAACAGATCAGCATTTATCAGTTGGTACAACACAGCAGATTGCGATGAATTAAAACGAGGATGTGAGTTTTGGATCAGCTTTCAGTATACATTTTTTATGTTGGTCTTTCTGCTCGTGTGACCATTTAATCCACTGGAATACATACCACAACATGTTTGGCTGCTCCAGATGGTTCCAGTGTAAATTGCACCGTCAACTCTTCGCTTTGTTAATTTAACCGAAACCCCTTAAATAATATGCGGTGGCAATTCTTCTTCACACTGCACCTTTTAAAAAAAACAGCATAAATGTGATTATGATGAAAAAAATACCACTGTGAGACAAGTTTTTTCTTATATCAAGTTTTTTTCTTTCCTTATTTTTGCATTTTTGCTTATGTAAACGTGTCTCGATTTGAACAAACCTCTAGTAAATGAAAAGAAGGCCAGCAAAGCTATTTAAAGCAATTTAAGTACATTTTGTGTAGCTGATGGCTTAAACTTCTGCTTCATATTATAGCAACGTGAAGAACTGAGGCTTCACAGTTTTGTATCCAGACAGTGATTATAATTTAAATAGGCTTTAGGGAGAAATATGATGGATTAAAACATCGTGCTCACACTCATTTCAGAAAGACTTGGCCATTGTTTAGATTCATAAACTCACAAAGCTATGGCGTCATCTTATATCTTAACATGATGTTACAAATCATGATCACAGGCTATGGAAGACCATCGTGTAGCTTGTGTTAAATTCGACAGACTAAATACAGTTGAGTGAACTAAACATTCCAGAATAAATTCATAGTTTATCAGCATCCTTCGTTGAGGGCTTGTCAAACATCTCACGTGTGCAGTCTTGGTTTTGTTCTGCTAGTTGAAGCCCTGGTGTTTTCTGGCCCGTGTGTTGTGACCTGAGTTGCTTTTTTTCTGCAGGGCCAGAGCCATTGGATTACGCCAGCACAACAGAGAAGCTGTGGGAGGGTTTTTCTCACAGATCGGTAACCTCTACATGGTCCATCACCTCTGGGGTACGGTTAAATACCAGCTTTTTACAAAATTACACATCAGCTGTGCCGCCGTTTAGATAATCATGCTGGTGCTGAAATCCCTAGTTGCTCCACAGAAAGTTAATGACGACTGATTTGAAGTCATTTAGTCATTCATCAAGAAAAAATGTGCCAAAAATGTGCTTCTTCATTTCAGTTCAGTAGTTTTTTTTTGCCATTTTCTGACATTATTTACACTTAAAGACAGTGCTATTTTTAAACCAGCAGTTGATCAGATGTGTGATGTGAACTGGGTTGCTTTTAAGGAATAAATAAAAACACTTAATTATCACATTTCCTCTCAGCTCTCCAGAGCACTTTAGCTCTTCTACCATAACTGCTTTTTTTTTGGGTTCACTCTGGCTGCTTTCACAGCTTTAGCAGACAGCTGTTATCAGAAAACCCTCAGTACACCATCACGCTATCTGCTCCGAACAGCAAATGACATGAGCGACTAGAAGATGAACACATTGCAGCAGCTAAAAGAGATTTCTTCTTATATAACAAAACTTAAAGGGGGTAACATTTTTGGATTTCATTGAGTGGAAACCAGCATGATTTGAAATGATTGCGCATTATGCTGTGTGTGTCTGCTTGTGTTTGCTAAAATTGGTACAATGATTTAATTTTGAACAGATTGATTTTTAATTTACAGCTGCTCCCAGGTGTCCAGATTTTTTTTGGTTTTTTGAAACTTCAGTGGGTAATCTGACAATTTAAAAACAGATGCCAGGTTCTGGTGGTGGAATCTGGAATAAATTATTACTGACTTCTGATGCATTTATCTTAAGTTGAAATATATGAAATATAATTTGTTGCGTGCAGCTTACAAAGACCTCCAGTCCCGAGAAGACACGAGGAATGCTGCCTGGCAGGAGGAGGGCTGGCAAGAGGTGGTGTATTACACAGGTGAGCAAATCATTTCTAAACAATGTGGTGATTAAAATTCAAAGCTATGGGACTGTGAATCGATCAAAGGCTTTCCCTTTAGTTTTTTACAGTGTTGCCAACTTGTTTAATCACATTTAGAGTTTGCTGAACCTCATCCCAGATTTAAATCTTCACTTTTTACCTTCCTGCAGTTCCTCTCATTCAGCACATGGATTCTAGAATTATGACTCCAACGAAGGCTTCCCCACTGCAGTGAAATGAGAAGCGAGCTGGAAGCTGGAACTGAGTGGCACCCGTTTGAATGTTACATCCATCCAGAGCATCTCCATTCATGAGTTCAGCCTCCTGTCAGTGCTGCCAAACAACATCCCTTCCCTTTTCTCGTCTTTGTTTTGTTACTTCAAGATGTTACTCGGACAGAGACCTGCCATTTATCTGAATTTAAGTTACTGAAAGGCACCGAGGCACTTGACGATGCACAACTCTGTTTTTGTTTTTCGGTTCTGGAGTGGGATGAGTAAATTTAACCACTTTAAACTTACTCCTGATGGTGGTTATGTCAGACATCCCGTGCCACATTAAAACTGGTCCATGAAGAGAGCTCATCTCTGAGTTTAAAACCAACCAAAGTTACTTGAAAAAAATAAAAATCGAGCAGCTGTATGGTGTGTAAATGTGGGAACAGAGATGAATATAGTACTGCTGATACACTCTGCTCAATGCAGTGGCTTTTTATTTATTTAATGTACATTTAGAATACATAACTGGTTGTTTAAAGTGTGCTGAGGAAAAAAAAAAGGCACTTTGATGGAAGCCATGCCATTGCTGACCGAATAGAGAAAGTCTCTGTATATCAATAAAAACTGTATTTCTGTCACCTATCATAACATGACATTAAGTCATCATTTTATATTTGATGTCTATTATGAATCAGACATTGTTTTGCAAATTACTCCTTTCAGTTTCTTTTCCTAGATGTTCCTAGATTCCCTGTCATGGTAACGTTTCATGGTGCCGTGTTTGTAACTATGGCTTCCACTTTTTTCTTGTGAAGACAGCATGCCTGGTTTTAAAATCTGTTTTTACCCAACATGTTTTAATGGGGAATAGCAATCCTATGACCCATATATGATAACGTGAAAACCGGTGGTACTTATCAGTGACTGAGAGAAGCTGCTACAAAGCAGACAGTCGTGCTGCTTCATACTGTAATAGAGGTTTTATTGTTAAAGGAAGCATGTTTATCTGGTCTTTTTATTCAGCAGGAACGATGTAAAGAGGGGAGCAAGAACGCCAACACAGATTAAAATCGTTCAAACAACATCCTTGACAGCATGTTCTCATCTTTGATGGACTGAAGTCACCACATCTCTTATTACAGCACACAGATTTACAATACTCCTACAGTTCATTGCACATGTCATAAATGCTCGGGTTGTATTAGCTTACCTAAATGCTTCGATGTAAAAAGTGCAAAAACACTAAAATCTTCTCCTTACCCTCCACACAGACAGTGTCTGGTTATTTTTTTTTAGTCTGTTCTAGTATAAAAATCAATAGGGCACCATCCCTATTAAGGTAAAATTGGTCTCATTAGTGTAAACATTTTTATTTATTATAAAAATCTACTGGAGTCTAAGGAAAAATGTGCACTGGATATAACCGTCAGTGACACACCCTTAGGTGCAAATATAAAATGTTAAATTAACAACAGTAGTCTTGTAGCATCTCTAAATCTTCTCCAGCTCCTTTAATAGCTCCCCAAAGCTGGTGACGTACCACGAAGACCTCTCCTTCACCTGCGGCCTGACGACGTTCCCTCCAAATCCAATGAAAGCGCTCTGTGGGCAAAAGACAAATGTTGTAATCACACTGCAGCTCCAATATGCTCAGGCTTCAAAAAATACATCAGCAGGATGTGAACACTTACAGCCGGAGGGCAGGCCTCTAGATCAGTGGCTCCATCTCCGATCATCACCACAGTCTTGAAGCCGTATTGTTCCTTCAGCATGCTGATCACTTTTCCTTTTCCACCGCTCTCAGCTGTGGGCTGACTTTCATCAAAACCAGCATACTCTCCTGGAACAAAGATAGAATTATATTCAGAATTTAATCAAACAAGCAGACACAAGAGCACAGACAATTCGATTGAAAGTAGAAGACCTAAGGGACGGGTTTGTAAACAGTTTGATATTAATCTACTCAAAGGGCTACTACTGGATTGTTTTATGCTCTATTTTGTTCAGACATGCACAACGGTCCACTCCTATGAAGTCAAATGCCCTTCCACTGGCTTTTACCATTGAAGTAGAACTTGAGCCGGTTGGCATAGACGTGATGCAGAGGAATGTTTAGCTGAGTGGCCACATGCTCAACAATGCAGCGGAAGCCACCGGAAATGAGGAACACCTTGATGTTGCGCTGGTGCAGACTGTCCACGAGCTCCCTGGACAAAAATAAATGCACATATATCAACACTCACTTTAGAAGGAAGCAGCTTTTCTTTTTACTTGCATCTCACCACAAGTTGTTAATTGGATTGAGGTTTGGGCTCCAACTCAGCCCGCAACATTCATCATGTTGTCTGTAAATTATTCCTGTGTAGCTCTGACTATGTGCTTTAAGTTATCTGGCTCAAAAACAAATCTTCGCCCAAGTCGCAGTTCTCTTGCCGACTGCATCAGGTTGTCTTTGAGGATTTCCCTATATTTTGCTGCATTAATTTTACCCTTGACATTCACAAGCCTTCCAGGGCTGCTGCAGAGAAGCATCCACACATCATGATGCTTCTACCGCCATGCTTCATGGTAGAGGTGGCGTGTTTGTGATGATGTGCAGTGTCTCGTGTTTGCCAAACTTAGCGTTGAGACTGATGGCCAAAAAAGCTCAATATTGGTCTTATCAGACCAAAGAATGTTCTTCCAGTTGACCCCAGTCTCCCGCGTGCCTTCTGGTGAACTCTAGCTGAGGTTCATAATGACCTTTTTTTGAACAGTGCCTTTCTCCTGGCCACCCTCCTATACAGCTTTGACTAGTAAACAACCTGGGCAACATTTGTTGTATGCACAGTCTCTCTCATCTTTGTCACTGAAGCTTGTAACTCCTTCAGAGACTCATAGGTGTCTTGGTGGTCTCCCTCATGAGTCTCTTTTAAGCACTTGTATCTGTCCCCTGACTTCTGCTTTTCATTAACCTTGTCATGTTGTTGCATGGAGTGTTCTTTTGTCCTCATGGTGTAGTTATAACCAGGAGTACTGAATCACCAGTGGCTGGACCTTTCACATACAGGCGTCTTTATACTTCAATCACATGAGACACATTCACTGCACTAAGATGATCTCCATTTCACTGACTGTGTGGCTTATAGCATGAACTGGCTGCACCTGTGTTGAATTAGACGAGTCACTTTAAAGCGGCTGAATACTTACGCAATAAATTTTTTTTAAAATTTTATATTTTTAAATTAATTGACATTACTTTGTAGAAATGTGTTTTCACTTTGTCATGAAAGAGTCATTTTTTTTGTAATTTTTTGGCTAAATTAATCTGATCATGGTTCAATGTTGAAAAGTAACGTGTCATGTAGGAACATTTATGCTGCAAGTAAAATTATATTTCAGACAATTCCAGACACTGTCTAGCTATTGTGTGTTCGAAGGCTTGGAACATACGTCAAAAGCTTGGGTATTTTCTTTTATTTTTTTGATATAAACCACTTCCAGACATACAAATTGCCTGTGTGCTGTAAAAAATATAACAGTTTGTTCTTCACACTCTGCTTTGCTCATCAATATTTCTGGAATACAAGGTCCACTGAATGACGAACTAAACAAACTCGTTACACACTCACCTAACACCTGGAGTCAGCTGAGGTGGGTGGTCTGTTATCAGTTTGTTTACTTGTTCTCTGGAGCATCGGATGATGGAAAGACGCTCAGTCAGGGCCTTTTTAAACGTCATTGAGCCGCCCATTGCTTTGCGAGTCCTGGAACATGAAAGCAACACAAGATGACTTAACAAATCCAGTTTCTTGACAACAATCCAGATACATATGGAATACAGTAGTTTAATTTGATTAAATGTGATGACAGCATGCACACACATACATCTCAGTGACTGCATCCCCCACACCACAGAATTTGGCGAGTTCATCGATGCCTTCTTCTCTGATGACCGTGCTGTCCACATCAAAACAGACAGCTTCTGCCCTCCTGAAGAGTTCCTTAGTCTGTGAAAGAGTTGTCATCCTGCTGAGAAAAGAAAAAAGAAAAGCGTACAGCATGAGAGCAGCAGCAGCAGCAGCAGTGTTTTTCAACTGGATTTACAAGTCTGATGGCACAGATTGAAGGCTGAAGCTTTCAGGCGAAAACTATGTGTTAACACAGGAAAGTCATCTGAGGGTAAATCAGATTGTCATTAGCAGGGTCCCGTGATGCATCTGTTGGTTTAACGAGAGATGTGTGGTTTTACGCAGCAGCTGCCTGACTTCATTACTCAACTAAGCCCTGTGTGCAGTGAATGTCTTTTATCCAGTGGAGCAGCAAACACATCTATTCAGTGGAATACCTATGTGCAAACGTT
The DNA here is from genome assembly GCF_000690725.1 of Stegastes partitus. Taxonomy (NCBI): domain Eukaryota; kingdom Metazoa; phylum Chordata; class Actinopteri; family Pomacentridae; genus Stegastes; species Stegastes partitus. The sequence continues at coordinate 791,097 of NW_007577800.1, read as the reverse complement.
TCTGCATCGCCGGAGCTCGGTTCCAACCCCAGCCGGGTGGTCGGAGCCAAAAATGCGTTTCATAACGTGGTGCGCCTAAACAAACCATATGAGAGGGATGGACATCCTCTGCGCGTATTGCATCACCCCCAGGCTCCCCACTGAGGAGCAGGCTGGCCAGAAATTAACTAACGCGATGAAACTCAGAAAACGAGTCGCTTCTGCCTGTTTAACACAAGAGCGCACAGCTGCAAGAGACTGGCACTGAAATGTCAGGACTTTATGGTGGGAATACAACCGACAGCGGGATGTTACCTGCGTGTCCTTCGCAGCTCACAACCAGGAACAAACCGTGACACTACTCGAGCGGCAACGGCAGGGTCTTGTCTTCGAGAAAATATATTGAACACAAGCTGTCTTGCGGTACTTACTCGTGAAAGGAGCGTTGACAAGGCACGGACAGCAGCTTCAGCATTCACCGACCGCTCTCGACGGACTCACTGATGAGGAAGAGAGGCGCTGAATGACGGACCAATCAGAGAGCAGTCGCCAAGGGACCGCCCACTACCGGCCCGGCTCCATGGCGACACCAACGGTCAGAGCGGTGGAAAGAAAAACGACCACAAAGACGCACAAAACTAACACAAAAACAATTTAAAACATCAAAGAAATATAAATTTACACCAAAAACATGTAAAACTACCACATGAAGAGTTTTAACATGAATGAAGAAATGTAAAATGTCAACAAAAATGTAAAACTACCACAGCAACAATGCAACAAAAAAAAGATGCAAAACAAAAAGTACCTTTATTAAGCAATGCAAAATAGCCACAAAAATACAGAGCCCCGGAAGGGACACGGAGAAAAAAATAAATAAAATAGAGGTGTCTTTTGCAAGATCTCGCAAAACCTTCTCGGGATCTTGCAAAACTTTCTCAGGATCTCGCAAAAACTTCTGCAAGATCTCGCAAAAGTCACATCAATCTTACTGGACGTTTTGTGAAAACTGTGCCTCTTGCTAAGCACTGCTTGAATGTCTTTATATTTTCGGCCATTTCGAAATAAAAAAAATATAAAAATCTCGTACAGGTGGGTGTCCTCCATTGTCGTTTCTCTGCCAAAAAGACTCTATACCTATAGTTTTGCTACATCTTGCAAAAGTTATAGCGAAAATCGCGAGAACGTTATTGTGAGATCCCGAGAAAGTTTTGCGAGATCTCGCAAAAGATACCTCTATTTTTTTCTTTTTCTTCTCCATGTTTTATTTTCTTTCTCCATGTCCCTTCATACAAAAAAGACATTTAACGATCAAAAAAATAAATAACCTACGATCACAAACAGAGACAAAAGCACCAAAAACTTTAAAAATGGCCAAAAAAGATTCAAAAGAAAAAAACAATAAGGTGCAAAATCACTACAGAAAGAATAAAAATGACGACTAAATGCAACAAAACAATCAAACAAGAAGATCACATAGAGAGATAAATTGACCACAAAGAAATGCAAAAACTGAGGGCTTTTGCTATGAAATGTTAACTACCCAGCAGCTTGATCAAAGAAGCTCTGACTGTACCTATAGAAGACTCACATTTAGGCCTACTCACATATTATTAAAACAGACACAAGGCCAACAGCTCAGCTTGGCAACTGGACTCCTCATAAGATTCTCTAGACAACAAATCACACCCTGGACTCCAAATTGAAGGTAGACACTTAAATTCAGTACTGAATGTACATTGAAACAGTGAATTCAAGTACATGTTTGTGACACAGTAATACAAAAGTGCAAGTACTGCAAAATGATAAAAAAAAAATAAGTGACGGATCTTAATGACCTACCAGGACAATCTGCATTCAAGCTGATCAAACTAGACTTAAACAATAAATCCCAACAGCTGACTGCACTGTGCCTCAATTCAAAACAAATATGGCAGCCCAACAGTAACCTTGATCAGAAATAGTGTCAAATCTTTAATGGCTTTTAATGTACAGTGATCTACACGTTGTTTCATCCCAAACAGTGAATTGTCTTTCAGAGAAACTGGGAAAATGACCACAAAGAGGGACAAGACAATCAACTTTTACACCGAAGGCACCGGGTCTAAATTAAAAGTTCCCAGACAAAGATTTACTTTCATGATGCTGTTGAGAGTTTTTTTTTTTTTTTAAGTCAGTGATCATCAAAAAGCTTTTTAGGAGGCCCTAGAATCAAATCAAAGTATTTATTCAGCTCTTCTTCTAAACTTTAATTATCATGCTACAATGTTAATTTCCAAAAGTGCAAACAAAAACAATCTTTTCAGTTTAGGATTTGGGCTTTCTGCTATGTTTGGGCTCTTGTAACTAGTTTTTTCCCTTTCCACACTGCTGCCTGGATGAGTTGTCAAGGTGATGGGGCAGACTCTTGATAAAATTTGGTTATTTGTTGATTCCGCTCATGATACACACAATTTAGCTTTGGTCTCTACAGTGAACAGCATCGTTAAGGAGGGAAATGTAAAAGACCACTATTTTATTAGTCTTTTATCTATCTTACAAGAAGGTGGTAGTTTCTCTTTAACATAAATAAGGGATTAAGTCTTGCTTACCAATAAGAGTTTGTGGTTCCATATGGAGCAGCAGAAGTCCAGTTATTTATTTTACACTGTCAGCATTTTTATTATTGTACATTTAAGCCAATAAACACATTTAAATGACAACATGATACAATATAGTGCAGCATAAAGCAGTGACTATGTTCAACTACCGATCACATTGATTTAGTTTGTGTTCTAACAGGCCATTTTATCAAAGAGCAGCAATGAAATAGTCAAACATGTGAGGGCAATTGCTCAAATGTTGAACTATTATCTAATTCCAAAATAACCATACTGTAATACAGATGCATTTAGGAGCAACAAAAGTAGCATTTGCTATTCTCTTTATGTACAATTCAGTATATCCAAGAATAGAGATGTCTGCATTGGTAGCAAGACTGCAGTATGTAAATAACCTGTCATATTGTGGACTTTGAAACACACAACAACACACAATACAGAAAGAGGAAACAAGCTACAACAAGTGGGAGTTGTGATAAAGACTATTTCTATAATAGCACATATTAAAGGACCAGTGTGTAGGATTTAGGAAACTTAAATGAATATCCATCACCTTCCAAGTGTGCAGGAGAATACAACAGTGACCACTAAAAATGAGAAAGGCCCTCTTTAGAACTAATATAAAGAGCTAAATGTTAGATAATGAAAACAAAACAATTGTTATTTTAAGAGGATTCTACACAAATAAAAATGATTATGTATGCTTTCTAACATTTCTGTCTAGAGCCCAAAAAATCCTCCACACTGGACATTAAATCAGACGCTATTCAATTAGCAGGATTCTCAACAAGAAAGGTATTTCATTTAGATGCACCTATTTAAAAAATACAATAAATAACAGTCGCCTCGCAGCAAGAAGGTCGCCGTTTCGCGTCCCGGTGGGGGCACCGG